>NC_088406.1:65648750-65907823 GCF_034236695.1 Oncorhynchus nerka | reverse complement strand
CCGGCTCACCCTTCTACATATCCATTTATTAACACTACCCAATGTTTTTTGACTTGATTATTCCAGTAATTCTTAGTTTAGCTAAATGGTATAGTCGTTGTGCGTTCTTAATGGACATTTGGGTGCTTTCGTAAATGTGTTCTGGCTATCTAACATTACTCCGATAACAGATATCGAGTGTACCAGAGCGCAGAATATTGAATTTACCAACGCTCAACACCAGTTGAATATGGCCGGTGTCAGTAAATGGCGGCAAAAAAGCGTAATTAAATTGTTGCCAGCAGCACAGTTACAGCCACCAACGCTCTGGATAACCAGCTCTGCTAGGGCGAGTAAAATGGCCAGAGTGGTCTCATTTGTGTCTGGAAACAGCTAGCAAGCCAGCCAACGTTAGCTTGGGTGCTTGACAGCCGCTGTAAGGTCAGAACGCTCAAATCAACCCTACTCCTCATCCTGAACGTCCAGTGTGCGCTCTGAACGCTCCGAGAGCGACACGCTCTGAATTTACAAACGGACAATCTGACTACGCTTCGAATTTAAGAGTGCATTCTGACATTCCGGATTGAATTTAAGATCACACCCAAAGTCGTAAAATGTCTAACTAGTCATTTGTTATGCTAACAAGCTAGCAAGAGGTTGCATAGCAACAGCATCAACTTCCGGTAGACATGAGAAGAGCTAGTACGCTCAACTGAAAGCATACTGTTCGTTTACAGTACACGAACACGAACTAATAGTATTGTAATGAAACAAGCAGGGAGCAGGTCTCGTTCTAGCCCGAAGTCCAGCGAGCTATCGACTGCCGCAAAAGCATGCTCGTGCGGCAGAGTCGATTTACGCGCATATAAACTCAGGGTCGTTACACTATGTAGTATATACTCATTATGTATGTAGTATACAGTATGTTAGTATGGGTATGGGGAACACAGTTAGTATGGGGAACACAGATAATGAATAACGATAACTTGGCTAAATACACAGGGTACCAGTACCCAGTCGTAATTGAGGTAGATATGTACATGTAGGTAGGGGTGAAGTGACTAGGCAAAAGGATAGATAATAAACATTAGCAGCCACATATGTGATGAATCAAAAGAGTTAGTGCAAAAGTGGGTTCAATGCCGATAGTCTGGGTTGCTATTTGGTTAACTATTTAGCAGTCTTTTTGGTTGGGGTAGAAGCTGTAAAGGGTCCTGTTGGTTCCCTACTTGGTTCATCAGTACCGCCTGCCGTGCAGTAGCAGAGAGAACAGTCTATGACTTGGGTGGCTGGAGTCTTTGACAATTTCTGGGGCCTTCTTTTGACACCGCCTGGTATAGAGGTTCTGGGTGGCAGGAAGCACGGCCCCAGTGATGTACTGGGCTGTATGCATTACCCTCTGTAGAGCTTTGCAGTCGGATACCAAGCAGTTGCCTTATAAAACGCTGATGCAGCCAGTCAAGATAATCTCAATGGTGCGGCTATATAACTTTTAGAGGACCAGAGGCCCCATGCCAAATCTTTTCAGCCTCCTGAGGGTGAAGAGGCGTTGTCGTGCTTTCTTCATGACTGTTGATGTGCGTGGAACATGTTCATTCCTTAATGATGTGGACACCGAGGAATTTGAATCTCTTGACCCGCTCCACTACAGCCCCGTCGATGTGGATGGGTGCTTGGCCCTCCGTTTCCTGTATTCCACGATCAGCTCATTTGTCTAGCTGACGTTGAGGGAAAGGTTGTTATCCTGGCACTGTGCTGACCTCCCTATAAATTGTCTCATCTTCATCTGAAAACTTAATGATGGTGTTGGAGTCATTTCAGTCCCAGGATCCTGAGCCTAGTGATGAGCTTGGAGGGCACTTTGTTGTTGAACGCTGAGCTGTAGTCGATGAGCAGCATTCTCACATAGGTGTTCCTCTTATCCAGGTGGGAAAGGGCAGTGTGGAGTGCAAAAGAGATTGTGTCATCTGTAGATCTGTTGGGGCGATATGTGAGTTGGAGTGGGTCCAGGGTATCAGAGATGATGGTGGTGATGTGAGCCATGACCAGCCTTTCAGTGTTGCATGGTTCAGTGTTGCTTGTCTCGAAGCGAGCATAGAAGGCATTTAGCTTGAACGGTAGGCTTGTGTCACTGGGCAGCTCGCAGCAGGGTTTCCAATTATAATCTGTGATAGTTTGCAAACCCTGCCACATACAACAACCGTCAGAGCCGGGGTAGTAGGATTCAATCTTAGTCCTATATTGACGCTTTGCCTGTTTGATGGCTCGTTGGAGATCATAGCAGGATTTTTTATAAACGTCCGGATTAATGTCCCGCTCCTTGAAAGCGGCAGCTCTAGTTTTAAAAAAAAATCTCAGAGCAGATATTGCCTGTAATCTATGGTTTCTGGTTGGGATATGTACATGTGGATACTGTGGGGATGATGTCGTCGACTCGTCGATGCACTTGTTAATGAAGCCGGTGACTGATATAAACTCCTCAATGTTATCAAATGAATCCCAAAACATATTCCAGTCTCTGCTAGCAAAATAGTCCTGTAGCTTAGCATCCGCGTCAATGTCCCACTTCCGTAATGAGTGCGTCACTGGTACTTCCTCTTTGAGTTTTTGCTTGTAAACAGGAATCAGGATCATAGTGTCATGGTCAGATTTGCCAAAGGGGGGGGGGGGGGGGGGGCAAGGGAGAGCCTTGTATGCGTTTCTGCGTGAGGAGTAAAGGTGAACAAGAGTTTTGTCGCCTCTAGTTGCACAGCGACATGCCTGTAAAAATGAGGTATAACAGATTTTAGTTTCCGTGTTTTAAAATCACCAGCATCTCCTATGCCCCGCCTCTGGATGTGCATTTTCTTGTTTGCTTATGGCCCTATACAGCTCGTTGAGTATGAACTTAGTGACAGCATCGGTTTGTGGTGGTAGATAAACAGCTAGGGAAAAACATAGATGTGAACTCTCTTGGTAAATAGCAGTGGTGGAAAAAGTACCTACTTGTCATACTTGAGTAAAAGTCAAGATACCTTAATAGAAAATGAAAAGAGGAAGTCATCCAGTAAAATCCTACTTAAGTATATTTGAGCAATTACATTTACTTTTGATACTTAAGTTTTTTTTAAACCAAATACTTTTTTAAACCAAATACTTTTAGACTTTTACTCAAGTATCAAAAGTAAAAGCATATATTTTTTACATTAGTGGATAGCCATGGGCACGCTCCAACACTCAGACATCATTTACAAACGAAGTATGTGTTTAGTGAGTCCGACCAGATCAGAGGCAGTAGGGGTGACCAGGGATGTTCTCTTGATAAGTGTGTGAATTAGAATATTTTCCTGTCCTGCTAAACATTTAAAATGTGACGAGTACTTTTGGCTATCCGTAATGTAATGAAGTAAAAGTAAAAGTTGTCAAAAATAACTACTTAAGTAGTACTTTCAAGTATTTTTACTTAAGTACTTTACACCACTGGTAAAAAAAAGTATGGTCTGCAGCTTATCACGAGGTATTCTAACTCAGGCGAGCAAAAACTCGCGATTTCCTTAACATTAGAGATTGCGCACTAGCTGTTGTTAACAAGAAAACACACCCATCTTATTACAGTCGTTCAGGTCCTGTTGATAGGATAGTCTCAAACGGAGCTAATCCAGTTGGTTCTCCAGTGATTTTACGTTTGCCAATAGAACAGAGGGTAGAGGCGGTTTATCTGCTCGCCAACACAGTCTCATCAGGATGCCGGCTCGTTTGCCTCTCTTGTTTGCCTCTATCTAACTCTTTTGAGTCCCAGGGATTATGGCTTGGTCCAGAGGTACCGACGTCCAGAGGTGCCAACTGGCGGAAGTAGAAATTGTCATTCAAATCGAGGTTAGTGATTGCTGTTCTATTGCCCAGAAGTTGTTTTTTTGTTATAGGAAATAATGGCGGTTAATATCAGCATTAAAAAAACCTCACAAAAAGCAGAATTGTTCAGGAACCCGTAAAACAGCTGCTTTCCACTGCTGTGCCATCTTTTGTGTGTGAGTGTGAGTGTGTGTGTGTGTGTGAGTGTGTGTGTGTGTGTGTGTGTGTGTGTGTGTGTGTGCGTATACAGTATGTACAGTCGTGTCTGGTTACCTTGATGATATCATCGTTGGATGACTGACACTTCACCGCCGCGGTGACATCAGACACCTTCCCATCATGCCCCACTGCCAGCACAATGACAGGAAGTGACACGGGCTCGCTGGTCAAGATGGCCGTGTTGATGATCATGCCACTCTGTGTGTTGATGACAACAAGTTCAGTTTATTGGCCTTATTTCGGAAATAAACACACAGAGCTTTCTAAAGGCAGAAACAGTTTCACCGAAACACTAAGGGACCGTAGATGTATGGAGATGATCCATTATTCTACTGCATAGTACATACAGATTATGTAACAAGAAGAAGCAAATACACCGTGGGCCAATTTCCCTTCCTAAGAGTTCTGGACTAAGATGCACGGTTATTTTTCCTGACTAAGAGTATTTGAACTAAGAGGCATGTTCAATGGACGATTCTGTGTCCCCGGGGAAACTGGCCCTGATTTAATCATGTTCTTACCTACCTCAGTTATGGGAGAGATGCCCGCTATCTCTCTGTCAGTGAAGGAGAAGCTGCTCACTACTCCGCCGCGTGGTGTCGGAGGGTTATTACGGCCTGAGTACTCCACCCACCAGCTGGCCGACACAGTCATGGCAACCCCGAAACTCCTTTGCAAGCCGTCCACTGACAGACAGGCAGCCTGCTGCAGAGCAGCGGGACTGAGGGAGAGGAGGCGGGAGGCGGGAGAGAGAGGGCGGTAGGGGGAGGAATGGGGAGGGGGAGGAGTAGGGGGAGGAATGGGGAGGAGAGGAGCGAGAGTAGGGGGAGGAGTGGGGAGGGGGAGGAATAGGGGGGGAGGAGAGAGAGCGAGAGTAGGGGGAGGAATGGGGAGGAGAGAGAGCGAGAGTAGGGGGAGGAGTGGGGAGGAGAGAGAGCGAGAGTAGGGGGAGGAGTGGGGAGGAGAGAGAGCGAGAGTAGGGGGAGGAGTGGGGAGGAGAGAGAGCGAGAGTAGGGAGAAGAGTGGGGAGGATAAGAAAAAAGCCATTTGATGGAAATAAATCACATGTGTTGGAATATTCAATAGAGTAATATTCTCTCACATATGTGGTATCACATGCATGCCATTTTGATAATGTGTCAAGTCACAAACCGGTTAAATTGAATATGTTCCTTCTCTGAGGTAATATTGTACCTGAGTAATATTGTACAGTAATATATATGATGAAGTAATACCTGTCGCTGTCCATGTGTCCCGCCAGTTTGTGGCAGATGATGGAGATGACGTCATGTTTGGAGCCCTGCGTTTTCTCCAGGTTCACAACCCAGAGGTCAGAGTTCAGAGAGCGCTGGGCAACCAGAGACAAAAGGCCTTTCTTCACCTTCAGTCTGGAAGAGATACATACAGATATAGCGTGACTTACTGTTTGTCACTCTGAATAAGGGCGTCTGGGAAATGACTAAAATGGAACTTAAGATCACTTTATTATTCAACCACAATTTGACTTCCGCTTTTAACCCAACCCCTCTGAAAGACATACACACACATGTACAGGTTCTGGAGAGGAGTGGGGGGGGGGGGGGGGGGTGACACACTAGGTGCCCGGGGAGCTGTTGTTGTGGGGTGTTATGTGGGCACAGCGGCAGACTGGCATCTAGGATTTGATACCAACCCTCCGGTTGCCAGCTCACTTCCTGACAGATTTTTCCCGTCGGACCCAGGATTCGAAGTGGCAACCCTCCGGCTCTCCTCTCTAACCACTAGGCGATCTGCCCCAATGTACATGTACTACATACTGTATTGCTGGATTATCACTTACGTCACAGAGCATCACGTAACAAAATACTTACCGGATAACAACAAACTCTGCACTGAAATTGGCCCTCAGGTTCACAGAAATCCCTATTGGCTGTCCCGTGCGGACCGGTCCCCTGCGATAGCGAATCAGCACGTTGGAATCCAACCGTAGCTCCTCCTCTTCCGGTCCATTGCAACAGTCTATTTCCTCTTTGGTCCTGTTGGCCTCTTTCCCTTTATTGTACTCCCTCAGAGTCACAGCTCCTATATAAATCAACTGTCTCTGAGACTGTGGTAATTTGTCTTCCACACACCTAGGGGGTGCTAGTTTGATGTTGGACGCTGTGCCGAACAATGAGTAGTACAACTGGATGCGGTCTCCAGTGTGGGTGGGGCTGTATCTGAGGGCGCCTGGGAAGGGGATGCCACCAGCTCCACCGACGACAAAACCCTCGTGCCGTCGTCCCCGATTACGGCTGCGGTGTCGGTGTGTGTGTCTGGCACGCTGGTTGGGGCCGAGGTAGGGCTGGCTGGTCTGGTCCGCCTCAAACCAGTCCTTAGGTAGGGCCAGGGTCACCACACACAGACCCAATGGAGGCTGGGAAGGAGAGAGGAGAAATGGATGAAGAGAGGGATTGGTGAGCGTTTGGTGTCACACGTTGTATAGAACAGAACATTTCAGTGTGTTGGCCAGTGTAACAAACACACAACACGACACATCCATCATTCAGAGTCCCGCTAGAGTTCCAAAGAAAACGCTTCGTCTGGTCTCAGTCTTTTGAATGGTCACAGGTGATGGTGGCTGAATATAGTGTGTGGCCCGGACGCACGCACACACCTGTGTGACACACCAAGCCTTCTGCTCCTCGGTCTCTTTGAAGGCATGGAGGGTGATACAGCTCCCCCTGCTGGTGTCCCCTCGTACGTGGAACAACACCCGCACCCTGTACCTCTCCTTTCCTCCTTCATCCCTCTCTCGCTCCACGTGTTTAGAGAGGAGAGACGCAGACAGAGGAGGGGAGAGGGGGAGGATGGGCCCAGAGACCAGCTGAGGAGTGAGAGAAGGAGAGCGAGAGCAGGTTACACTGTTAGAGAGAGGGTTAGAGGAAGATCTCTGCGTTACATATTATCCTGCTACTTCTTAGGACACAGGAATACTACAAAATCTATGGAACTAATTCTCAAAATGTATAAGCAGAGATCTACAGCATTCTGCTGACTGTCAATGAGCACAATCCCAATTGATTTACCTGGCTGACAGAGTAAGGCCCGAATGAAGCCCGGACCCCCGCTTTGGAGGCTTCCCCAGCCGGAGGCACCATGAGCAGGGACTGGGAGAAGGCAAAGGGGCTGGAGTTGGAGAACAGTGAGCCTAGATCAGCCTGCAACAGGGGCAGAGAGTGCCAGGGAGGGGGGACAACGATTTTGGCCGGGAGGGAGAGAGGGAGGGGAGGCTGGGCATGGGATGTGTGTACTGGTGGATGAGAGAAAGAGATCGACAGAAAGGGAGAGGGAAATGTTGATATGTTTGTATCTCTTCTCTCTGGTATATTTCACATCAATTTCACATCAATTGTAAATCACAAATATCAGTTATTTTAAACACATGAAAAAGGTAGCAACTACATTTTTGGTATGTATACACTCATAAAAAAAACATATATCAATGCAATATATTTTTGGAAGAAAAACAACCTCACTCACCGACTGCTAGGAGCGAATAGAGCGCGAGTACCTTCACACCCTCTCTCCCCCACAATGCACTGGGGCAGCTGAGCTCAACCATCACTGCGCCCCTGAAGGATCCCAAAAACCCACACAACCCCAAAAGTGTCATAACACCCTTGCAGCTCTGAGGCGTTGAGAGGCGTTGTGATGGTTCAGGTTCACACGCATGCAAAAAAAAAATGCATCCTGGAGGAGGCTTACATTGAGCACCAAAAAAAACGTCTTTCATAAACCAGCAGCTCCTACATCATCAATATCTTCATGAAACGGTAGGCTCTAGTGGTTGACACCAGTGTCCTACTACTACATGAACCACATACGCTCTGACAGCGCCTCGTATAATTACGACTATCAAAACTGAAACGTGACGTGATATTTTACATAATTCCGTTATGTAGTTATTGTCCCCACCTGGCTGTGCTTAACAACAGAAGTCACCAGGCAGGTGTTGTCCTCTCATCGGGGGGGTGATGACCCAGAAATAATATACCCTCTGATGCTTTCCTCTCTCTCTCTCTCTCTCTCTCTCTCTCTCTCTCTCTCTCTCTCTCTCTGTCTCTCTCTCTCTCTCTTCTGCACCTGTGTCCAGGCTGAGTTTCTCTTTATTCCAATGCCACGTTCGTTCACTTCTCTTTCACGTTCTGTTATTGCATGTTCAGGGCTTCAGCTCCTGTCACTGTTCCAAAGTTGATTTTAAAGTGAAGTCTTCTTCAGTTGGTTGGTATCTGGTGGTTGTAGCTGCAGAGAAGCTTATTCCAAGTCCAATGCAGAGAGATTCTAGATCATGAAACCACTTTTGTATTCAGTTATTGTTGTTCCTCTTTTCTGGCAGTTGAGAATTCTTTCCCTGTATTCTTGTTGTGGATCTCTTTGATCTTGAGGTCTTGTCGAGGTGATGCTCTCTCTTTTCCTCCCTCGCTCCCTCTCTCTCTCTCTCTGTCTGTGCCAGATTCACACAATACGTATTTATTCATTTGAAACGGTGAATAATCCCTCTCTCCGTCTACCGCATCCCTCCCCCTCCCTTCCCCTCCTTCCTCCCCTCCCCTCTTTCTTACCTACTCCCCCCTTTCTCTGGAAGATTGATTCACCTTAAATTTTTTTTAGCTTAAGCACTCCCCTTCCCCCAGTCTTTATCTCTCCATCCATCCCTCGCTCTCTCTTCTCGTCTCGGAGTGATTTCAACTCTGTTCAGCATCAGATGGTCTATGTATCTGCTGCATTAAGCCGCTCATGTTTAATAGTTGAATAATTGTGAGGCTTAATTCTAAATGCGGTGCATCAGGGGTTTAAACCACTCTCCTCTACACAGTCAGTCTCTTAAAGTAAATAAATCCCTGTTTTATATATTTTTATGTTTTTTTTCTCTCTCTCTCTGTGACATTAACACTTCCATACTGTGTCCAAAATTATTTTCTGGTCAAAAGTAGTGCACTATGTAGGGAATAGGGTGCTGTTTTGGATGCAACCCCTGTGATGAGGTTTGCTACAGAACACGGATATGCCTCTTTCTCTCCCTCTATCTGTCTCTCTATGCTTCTGTCATCAACACATCCAACCTATCCCTTGTTAACCCTCTGCATTTTCCTCTCACTATCCTATATGAACTCCCTCCCTCCCTCTGTATTTCCTTTCATAATCATGGTTTGATTAAATGACAGATCTGTAAGTGAACCCACTAAACCTTTCTCCCTGTGCCTATCCCCCCACCTCTTCTCCTATCCTCCTCGCTTTCCCCCAATCCCAATCTCCCTCAACACTCTCTCTCCCCTCCCTCTCTCTCCCCACCAGTCTCTCCCCCACCATTCTCTCACTCTCTCTCCCCCCGCCACTTTCTCTCTCCCCGCCGCCACTCTCTACACCACCATTCTCTCGCGCTCTCTCCCCCGCTACTCTCTCTCTCCCCCACCTCTCTCTCTCTCCCCCGCTCTCTCTCTCTCTCTCCCCCACCTCTCTCTCTCTCCCCCCTACTCTCTCTCTCTCTCCCCACCACTCTCTCTCTCTCTCCCGCTACTCTCTCTCTCTCTCCCCACCTCTCTCTCTCTCTCTCTCTCTCTCCCCCGCTCTCTCTCTCTCCCCCCGCCACTCTCCCCCACCACTCTCTCTCTCTCCCCGCTACTCTCTCTCTCTCCCCCACCACTCTCTCTCTCCCCGCTTCTCTCTCTCTCTCCCCCACCTCTCTCTCTCTCTCCCCGCTACTCTCTCTCTCTCCTCCACCCTCTCTCTCTCTCCCCCGCCACTCTCTACACCACCACTCTCTCGCTCTCTCTCTCCCCCGCTACTCTCTCTCTCTCTCCTCCACCACTCTCTCTCTCTCCCCCGCCACTCTCTACACCACCACTCTCTCTCCCCCGCTACTCTCTCTCTCCCCCACCTCTCTCTCTCTAACTATGGTAGTAGCGGCATTCCCCACCACCGTATAAACACCCACTACTCCATGTTTTCATGCGACTCCTCTGATTCCCCCATAACAGTCCTCTGACGGCAGCCATTACAGAACACAGATACTGTACACACAAACAAAACTGTAGGTGGGTGTTGAACATTTGTCTAGAAATATGTTTGGATGAGAGGAGGATGGATAAAAAAACTAAAGGGGGAGAGGGGAGGATGACAATATAGAGAGATATGGAGAGGGCTCAGAGAGAGGCGCAATATTCATTTAATTCTGGGTAGTTTTGATCCCTCTCTCCGCACTTCTGTGCAGTGATACACCAGTAATACACCGACAGAAGGGGCTTAGGGACAATGCCTGCTCCCCAAATCGCACCCTATTCCCTACACAGTGCACTAAGTAGAGCACTACATAGAGAACAGGGTGACATTAGAGACGCGACCCATGTCCCCGACACGGGCGGATTAGCGTAAAGCCCATAGCATTACATTTCACCAAGCCTTCTCGTATTGCTAGTCGAATCGTAAAACACTCCCAGCCGTCTTCCTGGACCCATCTCTTTCTCTCTTCTTCTTCTTCATTCCGCCTCCTGTCTTGTACCTGGCATCCTGGCATTATTCATTTACTGCACTGACTTCCTTTCTCTCTTCTTCTCCCCGTCTCTCTTTTCTTACCATTTTTTTTTATTTTTTATATTGGTCAAATCAAATTGTATTTGTCACGTACACAGATTAGCAGATGAGCAGTTTCTTGCTCCGGCAGGGCAGTAAGTGTTTAACATTTCAATATGAATACACAAATAATCACACGCCAAAAAAAAAAGAAGTCAAAACAAGAAATGAAGAAATATCAGAACGAGCAGAATAAGACGAATGTTGGTGAGGTGTTACTACATCCTAGTAACGTGGTCATCTTTATTTACACGGACTGAACTTCACTGAGTACAGTCATTTCAGTGTGTGTGTGTGTGTGTGTGTGTGTGTGTGCTGCATGGCATATCTGTGCGTGTGTCTGTGAGTGAGAGAGCTATGTTAATATCTGTATGCCTGTTAATGCGTGTTGTATTTTGTGAACTCACTTAATGTGTCAAAGTGACTGGATTCACAGCAGGTTCACTTGATCATACTTTTGTCTTTCCATCCTCTCTCCTCTCTCTCTCTCTCCTCTCCTCTCTCTCTCTCTACTCTCTCTCTCTCCTCTCTCTATCCTCTCTCTCCTCTCTCTCCTCTCCTCCCCTCTCTCTCCTCTCTCTCCTCCCCTCTCTCTCCTCTCCTCTCTCTCTCCTCTCTCTCCTCCCCTCTCTCTTCTCTCCCTCTCCTCCCCTCTCTCATCTCTTTCTCTCATCTCCCTCCTCTCTCTCCCCTCTCGCTCCCCTCTCTTATCACCCTCTCACTCCACATCTCTCCCTCTTTCTGAGATAATCTCTGTGTGTAATCTGTTGTCATCTGTCATTGTTCCTCTGATGGGACAGATTTAATCCTCTAGTCTAGCGTGACCTGACAAAGAGGAAGACACAAAACTACACCCACACACTCTCGCTCACAGACACACACATATTATGTCACACACGGCCCTGCATGCACTCACATGTACACACACACACAATGTATAGTTAGTTGTCTTCCATGCTAAATGGTGTGTGTGTGTGTGTGTGTGTGTGTGTGTGTGTGCGTGTGTGTGTGTGTGTCAGAGACTCACGCACACACACCGTGACCCCAATCTCCAAGGGTGTCTCAGGGGGAGTGGGATATGCAAAACACATTTCAATTTCACCACATACTCTACAGGTTACACTCTTGTATATATGTGAAACAGGACAGATATAAGCACCCCATATTTGACCTTTTGACTGACACACACACACACACACGCGCACACACACGGAAGATTGACTGGGGCTCAGTTTTCCAAACAGCGTCTTTCTACAATAAGATGCCGTCAGCACAATCTTCTCCACTTCCATTCCAGACAGAAAACATTCTTTCATTCAACTCAAAAGAGACGTGAAAGGACACGGAGGAACAATCTCCTCCACCAACAGCAGTCTTGTTTTGAGAAAAGAAATTAGAAAAATGTAGACACGACACCTAAATGAATAGAGGACAGGAAGGAGGAGACTCTGGGGGGGATTATGAAGAAAATAATGATGGACGGAGGAAGAGGAACACAATAGGGGGACGGAGGTTGTTCGAGGATGAGAAGAGGGACAAAGGTGCACGATGCACATAAATTTAGAACGATGGAATGAAAGTGTGACAGAAATAACAGAAACAGGATGTTGGTGTCAAAGGCACAGGAAGCCACATCGTTGCATAAATCCGAAGTTTGTGTGCGGTGTGTGTGTGTGCACGTGTGAAGCCACTCACTCATCACTTCCCTTGTCTCTCTACATAACCCAATTACATCTCTTTTTAGACCCCCCCCCCGTTCTTTCTCACAATGTTATTTTCTCTCCTTCTTTCTTTAATCCTGCTTTTCATTGCCTTTCTTTCTTTCTCTCTCTCACTGACAACATCCTGTTCAGTTATCAGTATGAGGTCCAAACGTTTTATTCAACAACAAACTTGACTTTTTATTCAATAAAAGAAGTGAATGATTGAATTACACACAGAAACAACAACAAAAAATGATATTATGTGCATAAAATAATATTACATTTAGCATAAAAAATATTACATTTAAGCATAAAAAAACATTACATTTAGCATAAAAAATATTACATTTAGCATAAAAAATATTACATTTAGCATAAAAAAATATTACATTTAGCATAAAAAAACATTTACATTTAGCATAAAAAATATTACATTTAGCATAAAAAAATATTACATTTAGCATAAAAAATATTACATTTAGCATAAAAAATATTACATTTAAGCATAAAAAAACATTACATTTAGCATAAAAAATATTACATTTAGCATAAAAAATATTACATTTAGCATAAAAAAATATTACATTTAAGCATTAAAAAAATACATGTACAGTATTTTGTCATAGAGGATGGAGAATATGACTGATGATGATGATGATGATCACAAGTTATAAGAGTCATAATCACTGTTTCTGTTAGACGACGGCTCTCGGCTAGTGTTCACCGTCAGCCTCTCCAATCCTTGGAGAACGAGAGGGAATGTAAGGCGTTAGGGTCCAATACCAACGTGAGACGGCTATGCATGCGCCATTCGAAGTTTGTGTAAATCACAAAATTCTCAGGTTAGGCTTCCGCCCATGTTAATAGAAGAATGGAGAGCGGAAGAGTGTGTGTGTGTGTGTGTGTGTGTGTGTGTGTGTGTGTGCGTGCGTGCGTGCGTGTGTGAGTGCCTCACCAGGGTAGGAGTGTCTCTTGTCTGTGTTGTCGTTAAGTTGGAGTCCAGCCTTCCCTCTATGGTAGGAGACTGCGAGAGACAGAGACAGACAGACGTAGGAGGGGGAAAAGGTGGTTATGGATTACAACGCTTGCCAAGATGCTGTATTATTTGAGAGAGAACAACCGAAATCTGTGTGCGTGTAACCATGAACTCATCAACTCAACGCATTATTCACCGATTCCACGTCTCTCCTACTTAGGCCTGCAACTTGGCCTGGTGGGTGTGCGTGTGTCTAGGAGTCATTGACTCACCACTTTGGCTCTGCGTAGGTCCGATCCACCGACTCTGTCTCTTGTCTGACACTGAATCACAGACATTAACATGTTGATTAAAGGTCATTTTATAACGTTATATTACCAACACACAACACCAAGATAACATGTCTCAATGACACAGTTGTGACAAAAAAAAACTTGATCCATAACTAACTTAATATGACTAAAATAAATGCCACATGCCACGATAACAATAACAACCCTGGTATCAATATCCTTTTCTTTTCTGAAATGACCTTATGACACATTATTTGATCAAACGCTATTGGATTGGTCAAAGTACTGTGGACTTTTGTCTTTAAGTACTGTATTGCAGTAATTGAAGTACTTTGTTGTCATCCTAAATGTGCGTTCATGTGTTTCGTGTTTAGATCTGGGCCCGTTACCACACAGCGTCTCAGAGTAGAAGTGCTGATCTAGGATCAGTTTGGTCTTTTAGATCATCGTGTATATGAGTATATGGACAAGTCCTAGATCAGCAGTCCTACTCTGCGGCCCTTTGTGGATACAGGCCCAGGTCTCTGGGACTCACATCTCTTACGGAGGGCCTTGAGGGAGGGCTGCCCGAAACGCACCATCAGCACCACCAGCACCAGAACACACAGCAGTCCAGTCACCACCTTATAGCCCACTAACTGATCTGGGACGACTGGAGTGGAGAGGAGATGAGATTCAAATTTAACCACGACTTTACTAGGCTGGTCCCAGATCTGTTTTTTTCTTCTGTCTTACCAACTCATATGGTCATTTGGCAAGACAGCCTAAACATTGAAACCAGGCTATTGTTTTATAGCACCTTATAAAACATTTACAAAAATATATAAAAAGTGTATTTACAAAGACATTCATGTACTTGTATGCATGTGTGGCATTTCAACCCACGGTCAGTCACTTAGAGGACTATATACAGAAAGGACGCACAAACATACAGGACTCACCTTCGCATTGGATCCTCAGTGTTGTACAGGAGTTATTGGTAACCCTTCCATCCCCATCGATCTGGTAACCCTCAGAGCTAGCAAGGGTCTCAGTCCACTTTGCGGAGCCCCCGCAGCCCTTCCTCTCACACGATTCTGCCAGTTCAAGGCTAAGATTGGCCCAACTTTTAAAGCAGAGTGGTAAGGAATGGGTGGAGAGACAGGTGTCTCCACCCAAGAGGAGACACAGGTGTATGTCCCCCTTACAGGACTTTGCTTGCCAGTTGATCTTGACAACACCCAGCGCAGGTGGCGGAGACTTGGGCTTGGTCGGAGGAGAACAGGAAGTGGAGATATTACACACACAGGAAGTGGTGGGACCGGGGGTAGCAGGAGTGGAGTTGGATGGTGTGAGAGGTTGGGAGGTGGATGTCGTGTTTTCAAAGGTTACTATATGAGAGAGAGAGAGAGAGAGGGGGGGGATGCGTCATACCACGGAAACAACAGCAGAGAAAGTAAATTGGTATCTTGGAATCTATATTTACCAAAAATATTTTATTAGATTTTTTAAAATCAATATTACATGTCATGCGGTAGTCACTAATCACAGGCAGTTTTTCAAAAGACTAACGGGCAATGTTTGGCCGCCTGCAGTGAGGACTAAAACTGGCCTGGATTAGACTAAACCCTCTCTAATCTAACAATTAATCCAACACATTAAGGAAGCAGAAATGATCACCCTCTACCGAGAGAGGAGGTCATAAGGGTAATTATCAGATCAATGGATGATATTCAAAGGTTTACCCCAGTTGTTACTACTACTACTACTACTACTACTACTACTACTACTACTACTACAACAAATGGTATCCTATTCCTTATAGTGAACTACCTTTAAGCAGGGCCCATAGGGAACAGGGATGGGCAAAAATGACAAAATACAATTAAAAAAAAAAAACATAAACATCAATGTATCAAAATAAACTGCAAAATACTTGTGTTTTGAAAAAGTATTTCATTAAAATACAGAAATAAATGTGCAAGTAGCCGGCATGAACAGTAACAGCATTCTCAGTAACAGTTACAGAAATGTTTTACGTGACTGCGATCCTGTTGCCTAGTCACTCTACCTGTATGTACGTAGTTACAGTGCATACGGAAGTATTCAGACCCCTTCCCTTTTCCACATTTTGCTACGTTACAAGCCCTATTCTAAAATGGATTAAATAAACGAAAATCCTCATCAATCTACACACAATATTCCATAATGACAAAGCGAAAACAGGTTTTTAGAAATGTTTGCAAATGTAGGGACTGGGAGACTAGTCAGGATCGAGGGAAAGATGAACGGATCAAAGAACAGAAAGATCCTTGATAAAAAACCTGCTCCAGAGCCCTCAGGACCTCCGACCGGGGCGAAGGTTCATCTTCCAACAGAACAACGACCCTAAACACACAGCCAAGACAATGCAGGAGTGGTTCAGGACAAGTCCCCGAATGTCCTTGAGCGGCCTAGCCAAAGCCCAGACTTGATCCCGATTGAAGATCTATGGAGAGACCTGAAAATAGTTGTGCAGCAACGCTCTCCATCCAACCTGACAGCGCTTGAGAGGATCTTCAGGGAAGAATGTGAGAAACCCCCCCAAATACAGGTGTGCCAAGCTTGTAGCGTCATACCCAAGAAGCCAAATGTGCTTCGACAAAGTACTGAGTAAAGGGTCTGAACACTTATGTAAACGTGATATTTGTGTGTAGATTGATGGGGGGAAAAATATTTTTAAGCCATTTTAGAATAAGGCTGTAACGTAACAACATTTGGAGAAAGTCAAGGGGTCTGAATAGTTTCCGAATGCTCTGTTTCTCAACTGCCTCGTACCACCTGCACATCGACTCAGTACTGGTACTCCCTGTATGTAGCCACGATATTTTTTTTAACTTGTTATTGTTATTCATTTTTCACTGTGTACATTATTCCTCGTGTCACTCTTTATATTTTTGATTTATATATATTTTTCATCTTTAACTCTGCCTTGTCGGAAAAGGACCCGTAAGTAAGCATTTCACTGTTTCACTGTCTACACCTGATTGTTTACGAAGCGTGACAAATACACATTTATTTCCTTTGATATGTTGCTGTTGATCGACTTTAGTTGAATGTACTGACTGTAAGTCACTCTGTATAAGGGTGTCTGCTCGATCACCAAAATATAAATAAATGTGTGAAAATGAACATAACAAAATGAACTGCAAAGTACACCTGGTATTATTATTGGCCTTGTTTTGGGTTGGACTTCATTATAATAATACTCAGCATCCTTTGCAATTGTACAATTTTACATATACATGTATATTTAATTAATCTAGCAGTAGCTCTTAGTACACCATAGTGCCATCAATCTTCTGATACCAATGCAGGGAGAAAGGGGGGCAAAAATGATGTACCGTTAAATATAAATCAAATTGTATCCAAAAGTATTTCAAAAATACAAATTACAGCTCTCGAAAGTATCTTGCTAGAAAACACATTGGAGTTTAGCCCAGTGTAATACACTTTCTTTTTTTTTTACTCAGAAGTAATTGAAATGCGTATTTCAAATACATGTAACAGAAATACTGCCCCTCTCTGAGAGGGAATAGGGAGTCATTTTGGACGCAACAAATGACTACAATTCTGCTGTTTCAAGTTCAACTGTCATTGTCAGTATAGCATATCAGAACATGAGAACATTGTTGTATCGTAATGGACTCACTCAGAAAACACAGGACTGCATTTAAATAAAGACTTACCAACATTCTTGACACACAGGACCAGGATGGTAAGAACTAGCCTTCCATCCATTCTGGAGATGAACAGGTTGAGAAAAACTGGGGAGAGAAAGAAGAGAAGAGAGACAACGCGCGCAAAAAAAAAAAAAAAAACCGACAGAAAGACTGAAGAGAGAGGAAACGGTGCAGAAGTCTAAACTCGTCGCTCTCCTTTCTCCCCACCCTCTCTTTTTCTATCCATACAGCCTTTTCTTCATCTTTGGCGTTTGCTGCAGTCTGTCTGCAAGAGCTTCTGCAAACTTCCTCACTTCAAAGACAGTTACAAAAAGAGAGAGAGAAAGAGTAAAGAAAGAAGTGAAATGAAGAAGAGTGGAGGATAAGTGGGAGGGAGAGGGCGGAAAGAAAAATTTGAATCTTTCATATTTAAACATTTTGGTTGAGTCAATCATGAGCCTGATTTTTCACACACCTTCCAACAGTGAAGTGTGTGTTTGTGTGCCTGTGTGTGTGTGCTTTCACGTCCGTGTGTTTTTGCGCGCTTGTGTGTATGTGTTCTCCAATAGGTCATGGTACACACCACTGCCAGGTACACCAGTTGTTTGCAGAAAGATCCCTATTATGAGTTGGATTCCTGTATAGGCCTCATCTACAGGTAACTGCCCAAATGAAGGAAACACCAACATAAAGGGTTAATGGGGCGTTGGGCCACCACGAGCCGTCAGAACAGCTTCAACGCACCTTGGCATAGATTCTGTCTGGAACTGGAGGGATGCGACACCATCCTTAGACCATAAATTCCATCATTCTGTGTTTTGTTGATGGTGTTGGAAAATGCTGTCTCAGGCACCGCGCCAGAATCTCCCTTAAGTGTTCAATTGGGTTGAGATCTGACACACACTTCTTTTTTTTTACTAGGCAAGTCAGTTAAGAACAAATTCTTATTTTCAATGACGGCCTAGGAACAGTGGGTTAACTGCCTGTTCAGGGGCAGAACGACAGATTTGTACCTTGTCATCTCGGGGATTCAAACTTGCAACCTTTCGGTTACTAGTCCAACACTCTAACCACTAGGCTACCCTGCCGCCCCATGCTTCTTTGAGACCCCTCTTTTTCAAAGTCCCTGAGATCTATTCTTCTAGCCATGGTAGCCAAAATATTTGGGCAACTGGGCATTTTAATAAATGACGCTAAGCATGATAGGATGTTAACTGCTTATAATACTCAAGAAGCATCCTGTGTGGAAGCACCTGCTTTCAATATGCTTTGTATTCCCTCATTTACTCAAGTGTTTCCTTTAATTTGGCAGTTACCTGAACACTATGTATTAATTATTGCTTGGGAACTTAGAGAATTTAAAGGGGATATTATAAATCTGTTTGTGGATATTGTTGTGTACAACCTTACTTTTGAACTGTAACTTCATACATTAGCTGTGGATTAAAGCGTCTGCTAAATGACCATATTATCTTACCTAATATTCTATTTAATAACCATATTATTATTATTATATTGTTTATTATCATACAGTGCCTTCAGAAAGTATTTATATCCCTTGACTTGTTTCACATTTTGTTGTGTTACAGCAGAAATTCTAAACTGATGACTTTTCAGCCATCTACACAAAATACCCTATACGGACAAAGTGAGAATTGTTTGGTTTTAATGTATTTCATTTATTGAAAATTAAATACAAAAATTCACATAATATTCACACCCCTGAGTCAATACTTTGTAAAAAAGCACATTTGGCAGCGATTACAGCTGAGAGTCTTTCTGGGTAAGTCTCTAAGAGCTTTCCACACCTTGTTTGTGAAACATTTGCCCATTATTCTTTTCAAAATTCTTCAAGCTGTCTACTTGGTTGTTGATCATTGCTAGACAACCGTTTTCAGGTCGTGCCATAGATTTTAAAGTAGATTTAAGTGAAAACTGTAACTTGGCCACTCAGGAACATTCACTGTCTTCTTGGTAAAACAACTCTAGTGTATATTTGGCCTTGTGTTTTTAGGTTATTGTCCTGCTGAAAGGGGAATTCATCTCCCAGTGTCTGGTGGAAAGCAGACTGAACCAGGTTTTCCACTAGGATTTTGACTGTGCTTAGCTCCATTCCATTTATTTTTTATCCTGAAAAACTCCCCAGTCCTTAACAATTACAAGCATACCCATAATACGATGCAGCCACCACTATGCTTGAAAATATGGGGAGTGGTAATCAGTAATGTGTTGTACTGGATTTGCTCCAAACATAACACTTTGTATTCAGGACAAAAAAGTGAATTGCTTTGCCATTTTTCTTTTGTCAATATTACTTTAGTGCCTTGTTGCAAACAGGATGTATGTTTTGAACTATTTGTATTCTGTACAGGCTTCCTTCTTTTCACTCTGTCAATTAAGTTAGTATTGTGGAGCAACTACAATGTTAATCCATCATCAGTTTTCACCTATCACAGACATTCAACCCTGTAACTGAGTTAGGAAGGACGCCTGTATCTGTGTAGTGACTCAGTGTGTTGATACACCATCCAAAGTGTAATTAATAACTTCACCATGCTCAAAGGGATATTCCGTGTCTGCTTTTAATTATATATATTTTTTTACCCATCTAACAATAGGTGCCTTGCTTTGCGAGGCATTGGAATACCTCCTTGGTCTTTGTGGTTGAATATGTGTTTGAAATTCACTGCCCGATAATTGAATGTGTGGGGGACAGAGATTAAGTAGTAATTCAAAAATCATGTCAAAGACTATTATTGCACACAGAGTGAGTCAGTGCAACCCATGCGACTTGCTAAGAACATTTTTACTCCTGAACTTGTTTAACTTGTTTGTCATAACAAAGGGGTTGAATATTTATTGACACAAGACATTTCAGATTTATTTTAATTTTTAACTAATTGTCTTCGTCCCCCCAAAAGAAAAACATTATTCTATTTTTACATTATGGGGTATTGTGTGTAGGCTAGTGACAAAAAAAGTCGAAAATGTTATCCATTTACATTTCTGTCTGTAATACAAAAAAATGTGGAAAAAGTAATGGGGTTATGAATACTTTCTGGAGGCGCTGTACTTAATTCATGTTTACTTTTTCTTTTCTTAATTCAACCATTACTCAACTTTTCTGTTCGTTCACACCCGTCCACTCCCACCCTCTATCGCTCTCGTTTTCTCTCATCTTTAGTATCTGGTTTACCGAGCCGTAGATGTGTAGAAAGCCCCGTAAAAATGATCCTCCACCCCCTTTCTCTCTCTATGAGACACTTCTCTCCGTACTTTGAATATACGAAGCAACTTAGGACCATCCCGCTTTCTCCGCACAGCCAGTTGTTTGACAAAAATATATATATATAAATTCTCAAATTGTATAAACTGTTCTGTTAACAGTATGGATTTGAGATGAAATGTATTCTTCGTTTGTCTATCAGTAACTGTACCATTAAGCCTACATGCACCTACTGTACTGTTTGGTAGATTAGTGACTACTACACTTTAACTGACTTCACATACATTATAGACTACAGAAATCGTTCCACAACAATTGATTGATCAAAATACTCACTGGGGTGGAATATTTGATAGGTTATGTGGGAGTTTTTCCTCCAGTGCCCTCCTTTCCTCCAGGGGTCCGTCGCTCTCTCTTCTGTGTCATCTCCCTGGTTCGGTCTTCTCAGCCCACATCAGAAAAAGATCATCACAATCAGAGAGCGGGAAGGAAGACCTGATAGTAAGCTCTGCTTGAGACAACACAAGCAAAGCCCACACCTTTCAGATCAAATCAATGAAACTCAAGCAAGTTCTATCCGACTTGAATCGTCCTTGATGCAATTGGAGTAAGAACAGTCAAAACTAACTTTCCCGCATGAGACAGCTACCGTGGTATTTTTATTTTCTCCCAACACGAGAGAAAATAAAAAAGGATAAGTAGATAAAAAAGAAAATATATTTTTCTAATTACGAGTCAGAACACAGCTCTTAGATCAAGTTCCGTGTTTAATAATATTCACACAAAAAAATAAGAAACTTAAAACAAGCTCCAAGCTTGTATTTTTATTTCCCCCTTATTAATGCTGCGTATCTCCGTTGGACTTCTACATTTCTGACTCATCTTTTACTTCTTTTAGTCACGTCCCAAACAGAACCATATTCCCTGCCCATAGGGCTCTGGTCAAAAGTAGTGCATTCAGTAGGGGGTAGGGTGCTATTTGGAACAGTGGTAGTGTGATAATACCAGTAAGACACTGCCCCCTAATCGTAAGACCAGTCATTCCAACCAGTTAACCTGATGAAGAGGCCCTATATAGGCGCTATATATAACGCCTTCATAGAACGTGATGGCAACCAATGTAGTAACACTCAGTTTAAGACCACTAGGGTTCTCATGACTAAGATGACATAAGTGTCTATGAATGCTGTATGAGCCGTCATGAAGGCGGTATGAATCGTTGTAGTACCCCCGCCCCAGCTCTCTCATCCTGTGCTTTCTGAGCTAAAGCAGGCAGATCAGTCCTAAATGGCACCCACTTCCCCTATATAGTGCACTACTTTTGACCAGAGGCCTAAGGGAATAGGGTTCCATTTTGGGTGCAGACCATTAGTCCCTTGTTATCAACAACATCTCTTTAATCATTTATACAAATCACATATTCTCACTGGAAGTGAACTTACAGAAATAAACAATTTCCTCATTTGCAATCATTGTCAAGCATCACTTCATGTCAACAGGCAGATGTTGGAGAAGGAGGGAGAGGGTGAAAGAGAGAGCGAGTTGAGAGGGAAGGAGAGAAAGATGAGAGGTGAGTTTAACGCCAAGTCAGCCCTCAGGGACGGGGGACGAAACGGTGTGTGAAGTTATAGCGTGTGGGAGGGAGAGAAAAACGGAGATACCAGAGAAACAGGCATGATCCTCGACAGAGAATACAGATATGATTCTGTAAACAACGACATCATTGTCAATAGGCATCACAATACCTAAACAACCAACCAAAACATTCTGCCAAGAAAGAAAAGACTTGGAAGCTAAACTTGTAGGACATACAGATGTAGGATCTTAATTTGATCACCCTGCACAGCAGAAAATGCAAACTTGTAGTGTATTCAAGGTTGAAAAAATAATTTTAAAGTTTGTAACTTCAGACTTGATTCGCCCTGACAATTTGATTTTTTTTTTTTAAATCAACCCTTAAAAAAAAACCTCCATGAATTATAATCCACGCAATAATTCACGTCCTTTTGCTGCAGGATTATTTTCCTGCTGTGAAAAACTGTTCAGATTAAGATCCTCCACCTGTAAAGATGTCCAGATTTGGCTAAGAAACAAACATCATACATGCACAGCCAGGTGAATAAGAAAGAAGACAGGGTTATTGAAGTCTCCAAAAGGACCACTGATCAGGGCCCGCATTCATAAAGCCTCTCAGACTAAGAGTGCCGATATTGGATCAGTTTAGCCTTTTAGATCATAATGAATACAATTACATGGTCAGATCCGAGAGTAGCTATGACTTCCTAGGATTTTCCTTCTTTAGTATTGTCTTAAGTACTTTCTAACCAGAACGAAGAGCAAGAAAGAGTTTACAGAACAGAATTCCTGAACAAAACTGCACCTGGAAAACATTTTGGTTCGGGTGGGTATTAAGTTATCATCATATACGAACGAATATGATCAACACATGTAATCTGACATCGGTGTAGAATGATATGGGTGTTAGAACAAGTCAAATGTACTCTAATGCGTATACCGAACACAGTGCCACAATGGACTTGTGCTACAGGGTGAAACCATTGATAAGGAATACATGATGTGTAGATATATTTTATGTAAAACATGGCTCTCTGACATGTCAAATAAAGAGTCACGTCAGCTCCATTTCTATCTGAAACGTACATGGCCCAGGTCTTTTTTGATTGGCTCAGTATTCCACAAAGGGAGGGAGAAGAGTAAAAAGGCTGACAGCCAATAGGAGGAGAGAGAGCGAGAGAGAGACAGAGAGAGCGAGAAGGGGCCGACAGCCAATGGGAGAGTGTTTCTAACACATTGGAGCACAAGGGGAGGTCCTGAGACAGTTATGCACGTGAATGACAGGAGGGGAGGGGGAGGAGAAGAGGCAGATCGAGAGAGAGTGAGCGAGAGAGGGGCAGATCAAGAGAGAGAGAGAGAGGTAAAGAGTCAGAAAAAAAGAGTGAATGAGAGAGACTGGAGAATGTGTGGTGGGAGAGGAGTGATGGGGTGAGAGCAGAGGGAGGTTCAGGAGTAGGGCTGTGGCACTCCAAACCCGGGCCTGTACTGCGGCCTGCTTGTGGGGGACTGAGAGTTGGGCAGAGCAGGGCCCGTGGGGTAGCCATACCCCCCAACCCCACCGTAGGTGTACGCAGAGGGGTAGGGGGCGGTGTTGGGGGCACTGTATTGCCCGAAAGCAGACCCTGAGCCGGGGACACCAGGGAACGTTGGCTGGGTGGGGTATGGGCAGGCAGTGGCCGGAGGCCCAAAAGCAGGACGGGATGAGTAGCCCGCCGCTGAGGTGAAAGGTGAGCCGGGGCTGGGGTAGGGTGGAAATTGACCTGGGGGAATGGACGGGACTGGGCCTGATACTGCAGAGGTGGCTGTGGGGTTAGGAGGGGAGACGGGGTAAGGGGTGTAAGGTAAGGCGGAACCGGGGCCGTTTTGGAAACCAGCGTGGTTGTTGGGATTGGAATTCTGCTGCGGTTGTTGTTGCTGAGGATGATGATTCCATGGCGATGACTGTGTCGTCGCTGGGTCTTGATTGGCGCTCGTTTGTGACGTCACGGAGCCGGCGGAGGTGTCGCCCGCGGCGGTCTCCTTCTTCTGCCGCAGGATGTCCTGCAGTTTCTCTATCCGCACCCGTCTTTTGTGAGCGAGGGAGCGGAGGGAGAGGAAACGTTCGAGGAACGAGTCCAGAGACAGCTGGCCGTCCAGAAACTCATCTGCCAGAGACTGACGGAGAGAGAGATGGAAGAGAGAGAAAGAGAGACAGAGCGAGAGTTAAAGGGGAGAGAGAGAGATAGAAGAGAGAAAGAGCGAGAGTTAAAGGGGAGAGAGAGATGGAAGAGAGAGAAAGAGAGACAGAGCGAGAGTTAAAGGGGAGAGAGAGATGGAAGAGAGAGAAAGAGAGACAGAGCGAGAGTTAAAGGGGAGAGAGAGATGGAAGAGAGAGAAAGAGAGACAGAGCGAGAGTTAAAGGGGAGAGAGAGATGTGGGTAAATACGGACACACTTTATTGACAATGTCTGAACATGTATTATTTATTTATTATCATTGTCTTATTGTAACTGCTGGTCCTCTGTACGGCGTTGAATAGAGTAAGAGATGAGTTGATCATTTTGTCGTCGTAGGTCCTGTGTTTTTAGGACGGATACACATCTCCCATACTCGTCATCAATATCATCCGTCGGTTTCATTGTCCGCCTGAGAAGTGTGTCACCGCGGCCTCTCACCTCTGACTCAGTCTCCGTGCTGGCGCCCTCTGTCTGAAGTCTGGAGAACAACCCCTCCGGTGATGCCTGCCCCATGATGCCATCTGGGGGGGGGTGAAGCAGAGAATGAAAGAGAGGGAGAGCAAGAGAATAAAAGAGGGGGCAGAAATAAACACCTCCCACACGCCAATGTCACGCCAAGCTTCTAAGTCCCAGTAGACACCGACAGCACAATGCTTCACGCCTGTTATTAAACACTAGGCTTGGGCGGTATACTGTGTATAACGTACACCGGGCTATTTGGGAAAACGTTTTAAATATATTTTTTTATACCATCAAAACTATGTATTTTATGTTTTTTTTTAAGTAAATACCTGCAGTCAACTTGTGCAATACGTTAGGAGATAAAGCTGATTGCGTTCTTCATTTCACCGGGCACATTATTTTACATTATGAAGCGTAGTTCCCCAGAACAGTTCAGCCAGTCACGTGTTTGTTTCTCCCGTTGTGCTATATACAGTGGGGCAAAAAAGTATTTAGTCAGCCACCAATTGTGCAAGTTCTCCCACTTAAAAAGAGAGGCCTGTAACTTTCATCATAGGTACACTTCAACTATGACAGACAAAATGAGAAAAAAAAAAACAGAAAATCACATTGTAGGATTGTTAATGAATTTATTTGCAAATTATGGTGGAAAATAAGTAATTGGTCACCTACAAACAAGCAAGATTTCTGGCTCTCACAGACCTGTAACTTCTTCTTTAAGAGGCTCCTCTGTCCTCCACTTGTTACCTGTATTAATGGCACCTGTTTGAACTTGTTATCAGTATAAAAGACACCTGTCCACAACCTCAAAGTAACACTCCAAGTCACACTCCAAACTCCACTATGGCCAAGACCAAAGAGCTGAAAGGACACCAGAAACAAAATTGTAGACCTGCACCAGGCTGGGAAGACTGAATCTGCAATAGGTAAGCAGCTTGGTTTGAAGAAATCAACTGTGGGAGCAATTATTAAGAAATGGAAGACATACAAGACCACTGATAATCTCCCTCGATCTGGGGCTCCACGCAAGATCTGACCCCATGGGGCCAAAATGATCACAAGAACAGTGAGCAAAAATCCCAGAACCACACAGGGGGACCTAGTGAATGACCTGCAGAGAGCTGGGACCAAAGTAACAAAGCCTACCATCAGTAACACACTACGCCGCCAGGGACTCAAATCCTGCAGTGCCAGACGTGTCCCCCTGCTTAAGCCAGTACATGTCCAGGCCCGTCTGAAGTTTGCTAGAGAGCATTTGGATGATCCAGAAGAAGATTGGGAGACTGTAATTTGGTCAGATGAAACCAAAATATAACTTTTTGGTAAAAACTCAACTCGTCGTGTTTGGAGGACAAAGAATGCTGAGTTGCATCCAAAGAACACCATACCTACTGTGAAGCATGGGGTGGAAACATCATGCTTTGGGGCTGTTTTTCTGCAAAGGGACCAGGACGCCTGATCCGTGTAAAGGAAAGACTGAATGGGGCCATGTATCGTGAGATTTTGAGTGAAAACCTCCTTCCATCAGCAAGGGCATTGAAGATGAAACGTGGCTGGGTCTTTCAGCATGACAATGATCCCAAACACACTGCCCGGGCAACGAAGGAGTGGCTTCGTAAGAAGCATTTCAAGGTCCTGGAGTGGCTTAGCCAGTCTCCAGATCTCAACCCCATAGAAAATCTTTGGAGGGAGTTGAAAGTCCGTGTTGCCCAGCAACAGCCCCAAAACATCACTGCTCTAGAGGAGATCTGCATGGAGGAATGGGCCAAAATACCAGCAACAGTGTGTGAAAAACTTGTGAAGACTTACAGAAAACGTTTGACCTCTGTCATTGCCAACAAAGGGTATATAACAAAGTATTGAGATAAACTTTTGTTATTGACCAAATACTTATTTTCCACCATAATTTGCAAATAAATTCATTAAAAATCCTACAATGTGATTTTCTGGATTTTTTTTCTAATTTTGTCTGTCATAGTTGAAGTGTACCTATGATGAAAATTACAGGCCTCTCTCATCTTTTTAAGTGGGAGAACTTGTACAATTGTTGGCTGACTAAATACTTTTTTGCCTCACTGTATATAGCACAACGGGAGAAAGCGAGCTAGTGAGTCCGTAGCGTTCGATATCTATAGGCGAATCTCAGTTATGTGGCACACAAGAGGTGATGAAGTTACAATTGTACGCAATTCACGACTAAATGTTTGACATTTTCCCCCCCGTGTGCTTCCTACTATAGTTTTTCCTTGTCCTCCGCTCTTCTCCCATCTGCTCCATGTACACATGCTGCTCTTCCATCAGAAAAGCATGCAGCGCAACTTGGTCCATTTGAACAATTTCTCTCATAAATGTCCACACGCTCCAAAAACGACATTCGATAGTTACCAACTACGCTTGTATAACTTTGAGCTGGATTTGCAACAAGGTTTGCCATTAGCTTGTTAGCATTTAGCTAACAGCGTCAATTTGATTTCACTATTAGTTTGTGCTAATTTTGTTAGCATTCCGGTAATTGCGTTCTTAGCGCCCCCTTCTGTGCCATGCAGGTAACACCGTAAATCCCAGGTTGAGAGAAGGATGGTATGAAAATCTGGATACCGCCCAAGCCTATTAAACACATTTAAAAATGAGAACAAAGTAATCTCATGAAGCTCAGCCATGAAGCTCAATGTTGGATAAACATGGATACACACACAACAGGACAATCTACTTTCAAGCATCTTCAAATACCTCTGGTAGACTTCTCATTGAAGGCAAGCTCCCACAATTATGCTGGTTGAGTAAAGGTTAATACCCAGTCAAGGTGAATCACTAGGACTGATTTAGGGGTGAAATAACAATGCATTCCATATTACCTAATCACCTTCAGGAAAAACACATGACATAACTATAATAGCAGACTTTACAACAGGTGCGCACATTCAAACAGACACCAACTCCAGCCCTGCAAACGGAGACCATCACAAACACAGTTTCTCTTGAAAAGCTTACAAAACAAGGCTGCAGGAGCACATGTACACAGATCACACGGCCTGTTCTACTTCCTGACAAAGCGCTGACGGCAGTGGAATGGGAGCTGATGCGAAGGTATCCAGGGAGACCCTGGCAGACAGACAGAGACACAGGCCAGATCTGGAAGCCTGGGGGGGGGGCTCTGTCTGTCTGTCTGTCTGTCTGTTTGACCAGTAGAGACCAAGGCTTAGTACCAAATGGCACCCTATTCCCTATACTACCTAAGTAGTGCACTATATAGGTGAGAGAGCGCTTTTGGGACACAGACACTGTGTTTGACTAGTAGAGACCAACTGAGTGTCCAGAATCTGAACAGGCCACACAACATCTACCCCTACACTACAAACTCCCTCTCCAAAATCTGTACCTGCTACATCTGCCATCTGTCTGCGTCTCCCTCCCTCTCATCTCTCCATCTTGTTATTTCTATTTCCATATCCTCTCTCTCTCTTCCTCTATTAGGTTGCTTTTCTTCATCTGTCGCTCTATTATCCATCAATAACCTCCCATCTCATCCCTGGTCACAAGTGTTGTCTGTAGGTCTCTGACTCCCTCCATCTCTCACCTTTCTGGTCACAGTGTTGTCTGTAGGTATCTCTGACTCCCTCCAGTTCAGAGTATCTCTCCACTAGATGTTCCCTCTGTCTCTCCAGACGAGGCTTCATGTCCAGGTTCTGTTCTGCCAGGTTACGGTTGGAGGCCAGTGCCATCTCCCTCTCCAGCTGGATGTTCTGAATCTATAGTCGAGGAAGAAGAGGAGTCAATAATACATCTTTTTTCTTTCTAGGGAGTTTTTCCTAGCCACCATGCTTCTACACCTGGATTGCTTGCTGTTTGGGGTTTTAGGCTGGGTTTCTGTACAGCACTTTGAGATATCAGCTGATGTACGAAGGGCTATATAAATACATTTGATTTGATCTTTTTTAATTTTTTTAATGTATTTTTGACCAGGACCACGAACAACAGATATTGTAGTGACCGGACGTCAACTTACATAGCTAGCTAATTCTCATAACGACCCTAGCCTTGATCAGCATGTTAAAATCTTTGGTATAACGTTATTAGGATTGTGGATAGTGCGTTCGTCTTGGGGTCAGGCGACCTGGGTTCAAGTCCTGCTTAGGGCACTACTCTCTCCTCCTCTACGTGACTCTATGATTGGTATATCATGGCAATATGTATCAGTCTGTGTTTGACAGAAGCTGCCAGGTCCTCCCTTCTGAGACCAGTGTCCCGGCCATGCTACCGTAACGGAGATAAGAACGTGCCGTGAGCTCACTCCGCAGCTAGCTTGAAATGTTGCCGACAGTGCTATCCAATTGGATCCTTCTCTATAGCTCGACTCGTTCGTACGTTGTCAAGCTTGCGTTGGCGAGGGAGAGGTTCAAGCCCAGTCAGAGGGTAGTGCAGGGAGGCAACGCTATATGCTAAGCTAGCACACGGACAGCGTTTACACTACGATAAGGACAGGTTCGCCTGTTGATGTGTTTTTCTCTATCAATGTTTTTACTTTCAACTTTATTTAACAAGGAAGTCCCCTGCTTGAGATAAGGAGTCTTTACAAAAAAAATGTTTAGGCAGACCTGGCTAGCCAAGACAGCAGCAAATGAACACGGCTTAACTAACAAGACGAGTTGGCCAGGAACAGGTCATTTTGCATCTAGCGAACATAACTCCCCACGTGAAGAGTGAAGACAAACAAATGAACCTCAAAGGTTAGTGTTTTGGACCTATGGACAAAGGTGGAAGAGAAGTGGGTCAATATGACCTTGTTAAAAAAATAATTTTAAAACAACTGCTGATGGCAGGATGAGCCTGGACATTGCTACTGGTCAGAGTGAGATGAGGCCTAGATGTCCATCCTCAGATCAATCATTAATCTACGGCTTACATTGAGTAATAGCCAAGTCGTGTGACCCGACAGAAAAAGCCAGGTCTCAGCTCAGAGATAGGCCTATAGACGAGCTTGGCTATTCATTATCCCATTACTCAGGTACAAAACACACGAGGCATTTCAGTAAGAGCGGCGCATCTCGACTAGCCTGGTCCCAGATCGGTTTTTAATGCCGTCTTGCAAACTCCTGTGGTGAGTGTCATTCCTAACATGGCGTATGACAATAATAAATGACAACAGAAGTTGGTTAGAGCACAAACAGATCTGGGACCAGGCTACATCTCAATCTAGATAAGACACAATAGACAGACAATGAGACAAAGCAAAGACGTGATTGCTTACCTCATCAGATTCCAATGCCATGGACTCCACCCGCTCTGTATTGTCCAGCAAATCCTCCAACTCAGATTGGCTGAGGTCCTGAAGCTTGTCCATTGATTTGCCAGGACCGCTGTCAATCAGATGGAGGGAAAAGTGAGCTGTCAATGTCAAATGTCATCAGTTTACTGAACATAGATCATTTGAGAATTTGTTTTACTTGAAACTGACAGGATACAAAATAGATCCACACAAAATGATAAATGAACAGGCAGGCTGATCAAATATTAAATGGGAAATCATTTTCTAGACTATAATCTAGCGTTATCATACAAGACAGAATTGACAGTTATATGTGAGCACTAACATAGCATTGTTCCGCCATGATACTACATACTAGATCTGGGAGATGGGGACACAAATCCATATCGCAATACATTGCCTGAATTGATGCGATAACGATGAATAGAACAATAAGTTTATAACATTGTGCACCACAGTTTTTATTTAAAACTATCCTTTCAACTACTACTAGTTCAATGATTGTAGCCATCAATTGTCCCATTATATTCAGCCATATTAGCAAACGTATGTAATTTCTAATTTCACATTCCTCTAGAATAGGCTACTTATCGTAATGAACGGTATCAGCAAAATGCCTGCGATAAGTGATCGGTACGGTCGGTGTTAAAATGTGATATGTCTCCGATTATTGGCCGAGGTCTACTACATACATTTTAGGCTTTGATAAACCAGACTCGAGCTAAATTCCGATCAGGCCTAAATTACTTCAGTTGCTTGCTATCTTGGCTACATCATTGCCAAGTCATTAAACATGGGCCACATTCAGTAGGCAAACGTTGTGGAACGTTGCAGTTAGAAATATCAATAGATCTATTCATTTTTTAAAAATTTTAGTCATTTTGCAGATGCTCTTATCCAGAGAGACTTACAATTATCTTAAGATAGTTAGCTTGAGACAACACACCACAGTCATAGTAAGTACATTTTCCCCTCAATAAAGTAGTTATAAAACAAAGTCAGTGCTAGTAGAAAAAGACTATTGCAGGGAATTGTTTTCTTATTTAAGATACTCTTGATGAGGTAGGGTTTCAAATAAATTTACAGAAAATGGGCAGGGACTCCGCTGTCCTGACATTAGGGGGAAGCTTGTTCCACCAGTGTGGTCCCAGGACAGAGAGAGCTTTGACTGGGCTGAGTGGGAGCTGACCCCCTGTTGATATCTGTCGTCGGGGTTCCTTATTCTACATGTCAGAGAGGCATGTTTGTAACGTTCCACAACATTGTGCCCTGCTGAACGAACCCTAGCTATCTTGATTGATGGCTTGCCATCAGCTAACCAACACTAATACTGTTGTCAACCAGCTATAGTTAGCCACAGCACGCAGACTGGCTATCACATTATAAAGCAAGTTAGCGGGCAAAATTAATTACATTATGCTGCTAGCAAATCAAGAAATTCGTTGCGACACGGCACACAACATTGACGGGCATCAACCTATGTATGGATGACGTAAAACGGGCACGGGATCCCTGACCCCAATATACAAACAAGGCAATCTGGTTGAGTGAAAATAGCCGGTAAAAGAAGAATCCAACGTAATTTTACGGGCTGGCTAGCCTTAACGGGTTGTTCAAGTTCCGTGTAGAGATGACAACAACAATCGTTATGATCACATTCAATGAAAGGCACTCTTGCTACCGTCAACTTTGAGGAAAGCCCACCGTTCGCGATCTCCAAATCCTCAAAAAATAAACGTCATTCGATCGTGTTGCTTGGCGTCGGGTACAGCAGTAGTCCAACAATAATTTCTTCAATATCTGTTCGACGATAATCCTCAAAATGGATTAAAGAATAGCTATGTTTTATCAGCAATATTTGGAAAGTTTCACTTCACACTACCAGAAACCGCTGCCATTTTTGGAATTACCCATTTTCTGCTTCCGTGTGGGGGTTAGTAAATGCAGTGTCAATAATTGAATTACCTTTCTAACTAAAGAAAATGAAAATATATTGTGATCAAGTTGCTGCTTTCACAAGAGAAATGTTCATTTCTTGAACCTGAAAGCAAATCTTTAGATAGCATGAACAGTTTTCTTTGACAGTTGATCCACTTCTTCCACAATGGTTTCATCCAGCGCGCATCTGATTTGAAGGGAAACCCACCCCTACGTGACACGATTATTCCATGAATGCGAGCAGGGACAGGCCGACAGGGAGGTACCCAGTAAAGTACACGAAGTCTGGTTGGAAAAAGTGGAACATTATGTCAATGGCCAATATCTGTCATCATGACTCTCACTATAAACGCTTACTAATAAAACATATTGGCAGCATTATATGTATCCAAAAGTAATGACTAACCACAAGTGAAACAGTACGGAAAGAATATGTTTTCCTGATATTTATAGGTTATTATGGAAAGCCAGCTTACACTGAACACACAACACTTAATCTAAATAAGCATCAGAAGTCCACAGAGTTTATACAAATTATTTTATTAGGTTTATCAAAAAATGGTAAGCCTGTAAAGCTGGAAAGGAATAAACAAACCCATGAAAAACATGAACTTGAACAAGTTAAAGGAAATGTGGTCACTGATAAAAATATGATAAAACAGATTAATATTTTACTAAAATAGGTTTTTCAACTAGCATCAATTGGTTAATCAGTTTGACTAATTGATCAATTGATCATTCGGCACAGTCCCACTCTGAGTCCCTTGAGTGCGGACAAAGAGAGGAGAGAGTGGAGGATAAGAGCCCCCAGGTCATAAACGATGAGTAGGACTGTGACACTCCTGAAGAACCCCTGGGACCGAGAAAAAGACAAGGAAGGATAAACAACAACACACAAAAAACACAGTGCCACACACAATACAGGGCACTAAAATAGCATAGCGGCAAACAAGACAAACTGTCCACAGACACACCCACACTCATCAACCACCCACCCACAAATCAGTCCTTACCTCCAGGTACTCTCCTGGGCACTTTTGTGCAGCCCCTGCATACAGGTCGATGCTTGGCAGAGTGCAGGGTTCAGCAGTGCCCTGGACGGAGTGTAGGGAGACGCTGTACATACACAGAGCCAGTAGGCCCGCCAACAGGCTGGCCACGTTAGTGTAGGCACAGCCCGTCAGCTGGGGAGAAAGACACAACATGGAAGATAAAGTAAGTAGAGACCCCAAAGATGAAACTGTTCCTAAGAGAAAAAAGGTATTGGACCTAAATGTTGCTATATAATGGATGTATCTTCTCATGCACGTAATAGGGTATATACATTGCACAGTAGCCCATGGGCAACATGTTCAGCCCAATATGTGGACTACTGTACAGGTAGACCCAGGTGGACATTTGAATAATGGAATCGATTACACCCGTTTAGAGCAGTGTATATTCCAATGCAACACTGTTGACTGTTGTAATGTCTTACTAGCTGTCTGCTGGGAGACTTCTCACAGGCGAAGGCGAACGACCCTGCAGTCACAAACTTTAAAAGAAAGTAGAAACAATATATGTTGTTTCAATTGCTACAGATGTGAAAAAAGAAAACCAAACCCTCCAATGATGCACACAATATAACATATAGCCTATGCATATAAACAGAAGCCAGAGGAAGCTTGGCACCTTAATTGGGGAGGACGGGTTCATGGTAATGGCTGGAGCAGAATTGGTAGAATGGTATCAAATATATCAAACACATGGTCACCCTTCAATGTTGTGATGCAAAAATAACCACGACTCTGTGAAACATAAGATATTACAGTTTTTAACGTCCCGTTAGTAGGATAGTCTTGATCGTATATCATCCATTTTGTTTTCCAATGATTGCACGTTGGCAAATAGAACAGATGGTAGTGGGGGTTTACTCACTCGCCTACGAATTCACAGAAGGCAGCCTGACCTCCGCCCCGTTTTTCTTTGTCTGTTCTTCACGCAAATGACGGGGATTTGGGCTCATTCCCGAGGAAGCAGTATATCCTTTGCATTGGACTCGTTAAAGAAAAAATCTTTGCCCAGTTTGAGGTGAGTAATCGCTGTTCTGATGTCCAGAAGTTATTTTCGGTCATAAGAGATGGTAGCAGCAACATTATGTACAAAATAAGTTCAAATATAAGTTATAAGCAATGCGCAAAAAATGAACAAAATAGCACAGTTGGTTAGGAGGCCGTAAAACAGCAACCCTCCGGGCGCCATTCAAAGCTGTCATCAAGGCAAAGGGTGGCTACTTTTAAGAATCTCAAATATAAAAAATATTTTGATTTGTTTGACACTTTTTTGGACACTGCATGATTCCCTATGTGTTATTTTATAGTTTCGTCATTGTGTCACTTCTAATCCAAAGTGCTGGAGTACAGAGCCAAAACAACAACAAAAACATGTCACCGCCCCAATACTTTTGGAGCTCACTGTATTGCCTAGTTAAATAAAGGTTCAATAAAATAAATGTAAAAACGTATGTAAAACCACAATTGACACATCAATCCCTTTGCTTCAATTTAAGCTATTATATAAATACTTGCTACAAAATGAATGCTCAATACAGTATATGGGGCATTGAACAGTCAGCCTTGTTCAGATTCTGCCACGAGGAAACAGAATCAATAGAATATATTTTCTGGTACTGTCCATCGTGGCTCACTTTTTTAATCAGGTCCAGGAATGGTTGTTATGTCATAATATCAGGGTTCAGATGGAACTACAAAATGTATTGTTATGGAATCTGAAAAAAAAACGATCAGTCAATGGGAAATATCATTATACTCTTGAGTAAAGTATGTATTTTTAGGGCAATATCGGTAGAAATGTAACAAATAGATAGGTTCAGGACCCTCGTAAGACCCTCATAGTCAAATGGAGCGATGTATTGCAAAAGAAAATAGCAAAATGGCATTATACTGAGAAAGATGGGTTAATCTGTGGATATCGGAGGGTTGGAGTTAAGATCAGAATAAATGGTGGATTGGCCAATGTGGGTGGAATATGTGTATCATTTTTCAACGACAGGTACTGTAAATGTGAGTGAAATAGCTTTAAGTAGCAGTAGAACTATTGTTGTCCACTAGTTTACTCCAATTAGAGTAGAGATGGTATGGCAAGGGGGAAAAAGTATAGAGAAAAATAAAACAACATGGTTTCCATGTCTTTGATGCCATTCCATTTGCTCTGTTCCAGACATTATTATGAACTGTCTTCCCCTCAGCAGCCTCCTGTGACAGAAACAAAGTTATTCATGGCTTTATTAAATTAGGATCTTACCAGGAAGCCAATAAATAAAGGGAGCATAAGTTGTAGTTTGGGTAAGCCAATGTCCATGTAGTACAGAGGCACAGCCAACAGCACCTGGAATAGACCCAGCAGTATCGACACCACCTGGTGGAGAAAAGAGAGAACTGCATCTAAAGGAACTGTGACGATGATTACATAACTCAGCTCTGTGATCCGATTCTAGCCTTCTCCCAGCTCCATTCATTCTTGCTCATGAGAAATGACTAGTGCAAAAAGTATGATGAGGACAATCGGTTCTTCTAGCCCTTGCTTTCACCAGTCCAATGTGTTTAAGTCCATGAGGAGGAAGTGAGCAAGTGCGTACTCCGTGGAGCAAGTGTCTGATGCATGATGACAAGAAAGATATATGAATTCCACTATTCAAAGACAATTGAATGGTACAATAAGGAGGGAAAGAGCAGTCTGGTAGATGTATTGACTATCTATATGTATGAGTGTTTAGTAATCATTCAATTCATGTCCATTACTCATTCAATTCTCTTACCGCTACAACCTCTGGGTCAAACTTGATGAAGAGGCGATGTAGTTTAGGACCACCTGTTCCTGACTCAGTGGATGACATCATCCTGAATTAAAGGGTTTGGTCCAGGAGAGAGGAGAGGAAAGAGAAAAGAGAGAGAAAAAAATGAAGAGGAGAGAAGAGAAAGGAGAGAGGAGAGGAAACATGCTTATCAGAATCAATCACAAAATGTAACCAATGCAAGGCCCAAAGAATTGTACATTGACTCTGTACCGGTACCCCGCCCTGTATATAGTCTCGCTATTGTTATTTTACTGTTGCTCTTTAATTACTTGTTACTTTTATTTCTTCTTCTTATCTGTATTTCTTAAAACTGCATTGGTGGTTAGGGGCTCGTAAAGTAACAATTTCACTGTATGGTCTACGACCTGTTGTATTTGGCGCATGTGACTAATAACATTTGATTTGATTTGACAAACACAAAATGTAATCACAGGCACTGGAACACAGATAAACGGTAGAATGTATGTTTGCAATTTTGGGTTCTCAAAGGTTTGATTGATGATTCACAGAGAGTTCTATGCTTCCAGCAGGATATTTGAACTCTGCTTAAATAAAGGGATACTTCGGGATTTTGGCAACGAGTACCTCTATTGATTGATTTAATTTATTTGACAATTTGTCAAATCAATACATACATACGGGCACTCCAGCTGGTGACGCCTCCACATACAATTTAAGAAAATCATCCAGGATAACACAATAAAGCTTAACAGCCTATTTCCAACGTGGTCCTTTTGAAGAGGTAAAGGGGAAGTGGGAATACAACAAGGTTAGGCAGCAATTGTAATGACAACAGACAATGACAGACACAATTGTAATGACTACAGACAATGACAGACACAATTGTTGTTTGTTTCACAACATCCGATAATTAATGACATTTCCGTTCCAAATATATGGACAGGTACATCTTCCTACACACACACACACACACACACACACACACAAAGACAATCACAATATAATTAACAACACTTTTGAGACATGCTACTATTTAGCCATTTTTTCCAGTGAGAACTTGAAACTACCTATGGAGGTTATACGTTTCCAATTCTTTGGAAGATTATTCCAAAGAATGGCAGCCGAGTATAAAAATGTTTCGTTCCCCATACCACTATTACATCTAAAAGGAACAGTGTCAGTTTCACTCCTTCTCGTTGAATAGCTATGGTTATCCCTTACTAAGTTAAAGTAGTTACATAAGTATCTGGGGACCAGACTGTGGACAATCTGATGTACAAGACACCATTTTCTCTGAGCGACTCTCTCCTCCACTTTTAAGCCGTCGAAGGCTTTCAAAGAGGGAAGAGTCGAGATGCTGGAAAGTTTAAGAATCATCCTGACTCATTTAGTTCTGAGATGCCTGCAATGTATTTTGCGATATCTTGGGGGCACTACTGTAACAGGAAGAGCATGCATAGTCGAAGTGTCACTGAACAAGAGCCCCTGCCAATGTCCCCATTGCATTCTTATCCAGATATTTGGAGGTTCTAGCCAGGAATCTAATTTTATGGTTCACTTCGGCGATAACATTTTGTGCCATGCTCTCTCCCCTTTTAGATCTAGCACACATCCAAGATACTTAACAGAGTATTTTGCTGCGACTACATGTCACCTACTTCCACCTTAAAATCTGGGGATTTCCTAAGTTTCACTTTGTACCCAAACAACATGGACTCTGTTTTTCCAAGGTGAAGTGACAGCTTATTGTCATATAGCCATTTACTGAGGGCTTTCTCAGCCACATTTTTTGTCTTTGTGCGAAACCAACAGTGCAGAATCTTCTGCATGTAGGAAAAGGTCACAGGTATGCAATAGAAATAAAAGTGGACCCAGTACCCTCCCTTGGGGTACTCTGCAGTTCAAGATTTTGGGTTTAGACAGGGTCTCATCCACATCCACCATCTGTTTTCTTTCTTGCAGGTAAGAGCTGACTCATTTTACTGCTAAGTTGTTAAAGTCCATGGCTCTTAGTTTGATTAACAGAATCTCATGATTCACTGTATCGAACGCCTTTTGGAGATCTAACATGACCATAACACAAAATGTCCCTCCGTCTACTTCCTTCCTTATGTCGTGAGTCAGATATAGTAGGCAGGTGTCAGTCGAATGGGATTTCATAAAGCCAGATTGGAGCTCATAGAATAGGTTATGTAAAGAAATATAACTGTCAATTTGCTTGAACATAATCTTTTCCATGACCTCCGAATAAAGCCCACATGATTGAGAGAGGCCGATAGTTTCCATGATCTAACTTATTCCCTTTTTTTAAATACAGGAATGACCCTTGCAAATTTTAGTCCACTGGGAAAACAGCCTAGTTCAATAGACAGATTCACAATGTGAGTTACACAGGGGGTGATAATTACCGCAGCATCCTATAGAAATATAGGATATAGCACAGTTGACTCAGACACCTTTTCAAATAAAAATTCACCTTCATGAATCCCCTGCTGTGAGTCAAACATCTGGACCTGACTCTCCCCATAGCAACCTTCCTCGAATGTCCAAGCTAAGATGATCTACTTCACCAGAGTCATTGCCAAAACCCCAAAGTATCCCTTTAAGCATGTGCATGTTTATGTTGAGCTGTAACTGCAAGAGGGGCGAGGTTCATTTGACCTAGCAAGGACTTGGATTGTGGTGATGAGTGGTGTGAATGACTGGATGAGAGAGAGAGAGAGAGAGAGAGAGAGAGAGAGAGAGACAGGAGGAGAGAGAAAAGAAGAGGGAGGGAGGGAGGGAGGGAGGGAGGGAGGGAGAAGGTGGAGAGGGAAAGAAGCATGGAGGGAGGGGGAGAGAGAGTCCAAGAGAGAATAAGAGAAAAAAGGAGAGGGGAGAGAGGCAGGGAGGGGGGGGGGCTGAGAGAGAGAATGAAAACCACATGTCTGAGTTGGCCTAGTCCCTATTGGATATAGTGGAATGTTGCTGCTAGATGAAAAACAGATGTGCACAGTGGGCTTGGGGAGAGACGGGGTGGGGGGAGATGTATTACAATGAAATCAAGATATGGGGGCATGGGAACATTTTATTTCCAGACCAGCTTCACCAAACATTATTCTAGAGCGTAGAACGCTGTTCAAACACAGACCTCACTGCATGCACTATGCACTCTACTGTATTCGAAGTGGGGAAGGGTTTGCTTGTTTAGGCCAAGCAAACGAAATAAGAGGAGGGGAGAGAGGGAAGAAAACAAAACAGGGGAAAGAGCAATGAACTACGGTACATTAACACGGTCCAGCCGACTGGTCTGAACTGTATTGACGCAACATGAAGTTCAAGGACAAGTGAATGTGAGGGGGGCTTGGGCAGAGCACCATGCACACATATCCGCCATAATAGAAAGATAGTCTTCTTTTATTTATTTAATTAGCCTACATTTTATTAAACCTTTATTTAAAGATACAGGTCAGTTAAAAACAAATCTAGAACGCCTATTTACCATTCTTATTTCTCAACCATCTTGTTCTGTTGCCTACACATCAGGACTAAACTGCCATGTTCTCTCGATTCCCCCTGAAGATCAGCGCAACTTCATCCACCATTTACGTAAATTCATCAGATATTTTTTTTAAACGGACTTACCTTGAGGAAAACGGCCCCTGTTGTATGCACACGGTCCTTTATTTTGTTGCAAAATGACCGTGTAGGTCCAGGCTGTCACAAAAACTCGGATCAACTCGGAATGTTTATATTGACTATTGTATCACTGTCTACCAAGACGAGGGGGTGACAGTGGGCTAGGGGTGGAGGCTTCGCACCAGTGAAAGTAAGCTAATCCTACTCATGTTTCGTTCGTGCCAAGAACGGGCGGAGACACAAAAAGTTAAGGGAACGGACTCGGACTGGCTATGTTGCGAAATCAATTTTTCTAATTCGTGGATTCGGCAACAAGAAGTTGAGTTTGTGGAATTAGGCATACTAGTGATTTTGTATCTGAAAGGAAAAGGTAAGATGCGTCGATTATCCTAATAGGTATTTTGATTGTTTAACGGTACACCCTGCGAGGTTTCACTATTGTTGTAAAATTAATCATCATTTAAATAAAAGTGTTGGTAAAGTGAATCTCTTTAATAGCATAACAATTGAACACACATTGCGTGTGTCCTTTTCCTGTACCCCCAGTGCCAGAGCGCAAGGATGGCTGTGTCGGTCTCAAGGGACCTGTCAGTGAGCGTGACCACGGACATCAACTCGGATAAACTGACCGACAAACAGCAGGCTCTGCGCGAGAGCATCCAGAAAGGCGAGCCGAAGGCTTTGGGGGTGAGCGTCAGATGTCAAAGACTATTTTTACTTATTTTTTTATAGATGGAGATGCTACAATAGGGGGTGGTTATTATTGCATGTTGTGTTCAGCCCTGTGCATTTAGTGTCCTGTTTTTTTCTTTTTTCTCATTATGTTTGACTGATGCGTTTAAGAATGAAATATGTATTTTGTACATGACTCATTATATTTACTGTCTCTATAAAGATGTCAGACATTGATTTGTGGTGAACGCCTGGAACCTAATGTGTTTGTGTCAATAAGACAATCATATTATAAAACCCTTTTTACATCAGCAGTTCCCACAAAGTGCATTTACAGTAAACCGGCCTGTGTGTGTGTGCTTGCATCTGTCTGTGTGTGTGATTGTGTGTGTTCTTTCTATCTATCTATCTATCTATCTATCTATCTATCTATCTATCTATCTGTGTCAGGTGTCCCAGATAATGATTGGGTTGATGGTGATGTCCTACTCCATCCCCCTCCTCTCCACTGAGTTCACAGAGGTCGTGACCTTTGGGGTGCCATGGTGGAGTGGCCTATCGGTAACCTAGTAACCTAGTAACCTAACCATCACTCATACTCACTCTCTGTACTGAATAGTTACATAAGTTATTCTATCAAATTTGTTATTGTGATTACCATTTTTTTTTAAGTGTTGCCATTCAATTTCATTATTGTTTTAACAGCTAATGCACTAATTATTTTAATCATTGTTTATGATATTTGATTGACAATTGGGAGTTGTTTATATCTGCTGTGTCTAGTTCATAGCAGCAGGAGTCGTTGCCATAGTGATGGAGAAACACAGCAGTATGAAATCGGTGAGTATGAATACCACCACACGGACACTAGTGATCTCATAACCCGCAATCCCCATGGTTATATCCGCGGGCCGTCCAGGTTTAGGGCAATGATGTATATAAACTCTGGATGGCTAATTCTATGTATTGGCCAATGAGAGGCTTTGAAGCCACTGGTCGGCAATATTAGCACTCCCCAGAAAATCTGTCCTCCATAGAGAGAAATAGTAATGGCGTCTTTTTGTAGGCACTAACTCCGCCATGGTTCATTGGACAAAGCCTATGGGGAAAATGAATGGCGTTTTTGTAGAGTTTTTTGTTTTAAACCTCTTAAGGGTTGCAGCCTTTTTTTCCAATTTCCACCTAAAATGAAATCGAATTGCCTGTAGCTCAGGACCTGAAGCAAGTATATGCATATTCTTGATACTTTTTGAATGTAAACACTTTGAAGTTTGTGGCAATATGAAATGAATGTAGGAGAATATAACACATTAGATCTGGTAAAAGATCATAGAAATAAAAAGTCAAGTCAGTTAAGAACAAATTCTTATTTTACAATGAAAGCGTACCACGGCCAAACCCTCCCCTAACCCGGATGACGCTGAGCCAATTGTGCGCCGCCCTATGGGACTCCCGATCACAGCCGGGTGTGATACAGCCCGGGATCGAACCAGGGTCTGTAATGACGCCTCTAGCACTGAGATGCAGTGCCTTAGACCGCTGCACAACTCGGGAGCCTAACATTACCTTACATAACTATAGAGAACATACAAAAATCCTATGGCAATAAAACATTTAAGTTTACACACTGCCAGAAATGTCATACATGATGGATCATTAGCTTCCCTACAGAAAAGACAGCAGGTGTGGGGTGTGTCAAACTGTAGAACCCAGTTCCTACATTTGAATATACAAATGGATGTTATCAAACAAAACTATCAAACAAAACTTTTATGGGACCCTTAGGATGACAAATCAGAAAAGATTACTGAGTGTAACTACATTATTTACCTTCAGAGGTGAATGTATCAAACCAGTTGCCATGATAAAAAGTGTTTTGTTGTTGTGCACTATCCTCAAACAATAGCATGGTCTTTTTTCACTGTAATAGCTACTGCAAATTGTACACTGCGGTTAGATTAACAATAAGACATGTCTATGTCCTGGAAAGTTGGCTGTTGTTTAAAACGTGATTCTAGTCACATTATTGCATATTGAGCAACAACTGTCCCGATTTAGGGACACCGATCCCATAGAGGTTAAACGCCCAAAATAAGGTTTGTAGTAAACACAGGCTTAGGAGATCTTATACGTTTAGTTCTATGAGATAATCTTCATCAGCTAACATCACCTTTTGTGAATTTTGAAGAATTTATGTAATTAAAAAAAGCACATTAAGCACTTCATAATAAAGGCTTCCTAATTCATAAAGGTCATGTTAACTGACTCCTATCATCTCATAGAACAAAACTTATAAGATCTCCTAAGCCTGTGTTAACCTTTGACCTTATTGTCGGTGTTCATTTTTCGCATAGGGATGGCTGAATGAACCAGCGGTAACTCATTTCCGGGTTTTAGGGCTACAAGCTGGCGCGTTCTATAGGATTGAATGGAATTCGACATTATTTCATTTAAATGTTTCAAGGACAAAATTGGATGTATTTAAGTATTTTTGTTGTTTTAGTGGGGACAGTAACATTAATACTTTCGAAAAATTATTCTTTAAGGAAAATGTTTTTAGATATTGCTTTATTTGTATGTTTAGCTCATATCGTATCATTTAAAAGTATGCATTAAGGTGTCTGTAATAGAATAAACATGGCAATAGCTTCCAAAATATATATTTTTTTACAATGGTGTTGTGGTGCCAAGATGGAGGCACGGTGGGTTCAAAACAGTGCCCCCTATCATCTAGTGTTTATATATACATCATTGGTTTAGGGTTATAAAATATTATGCAAATGCAGGGCGGGTAGGTGGCAGTTGGGTTGAATGAAGAGAAAATAATACATACAAAAATCTATACATGTATCATTGTTGTGCAATTTATATCTAGGTCTATAGACTACATTTAGGGGTTTCTTTCATGTTTTTGGCATTAGTGAGAAAGCCTAAACTTTGGGGCCTAACTTTACGCGCGCCAAATAGCCTACACGCCAAACGCTTTTGAGAACACACATCGAACCACTGAGGCAAAATGGACAATACTGGAGTTTAATTCAATAAGAAAAATCTGCGAAATAGAGAGTTGAAAATACAGAGACGGGAGGGCCATAAAGGTAATGTTGGGAAAGATTTGGTGAAGTGGTAAAAGAGGATGATAACAGTGCATATATTATGTGTGAAGATTACGAATCGCTATACGACAGTCACAAGATGGGGACTTCAAATAGGCATGTGACACGTCAAGGGAACTGTAGCCTACTGTTCAGGTGGGTTTAATTGAAACTGAAATCTGGTACACTAACCTCTCACATAGCCTTAATATTAACTCCTGCAGAATTAAGCATTTCTAGGGTAAAATTATACACCAAATGTACATTTTGACTCGGGAACAGGAGTAGAGAAATATGATTTATTTCAGAATCTTGAGAGGATGTGAATATGCACAGTTAGGGACCGGCTGTAGAGCTGCGATCTATCAGCGTCATAAAATCTGATAGTATTTCAACCACATAAATACGCAATCCAAGCCAAACTCAAATCTTATCAGAAACATGTTGGGCCATTTTCACAGCTTTCAATTTCCTTACAACTGGTCAAACAGATTCTGGTGAGCAAGGGTTTATTTCGTTTTCTAGGAAACATATAATGACAGAAGGGAAGCTGCATGTATCCAATAATAGACAAGTTGACTCACAAATAGCTCAATTATAAGCAGAAACATATCTAAAATAGGCCACAAAAAAATCCAGCACCCCCTGTCAAAAACATTCTGCCATCTCTGACTCTAGCCTACAGCGCATTTATTTATTTATTTGTGGGTCGGGTGCCGAGCCTCAGATTTTCACTTTATCACACACACACACACACACACACACACACACACACACACACACACACACACACACACACACACACACACACACACACACACACACACACACACACACACACACACACACAACACATTCTAAAAATGTACACTATAATCAATGAGGTCTGGCCCCTGACTCCCACCCCTATCAATTCAATTCAAGGGGATTTATTGACATGGGAAACATGTGTTAACATTGCCAAAGCATTTGAGGTAGATAATATACAGAAGTGAAATAAACTAAAATTAACAGCAAACATGACACATACAGAAGTTTCAAAACAATAAAGACATTACAAATGTCATATTACGTATATATACAGTGTTGTAACGATGTACACATCTCTTCCTCCCTCTCTCTCTCTCTCTCTTTCTCTCTCCCTCTGTCCCTCTAGCTGGGTGTGTGTATGGTGGTGACACTGGTGGCCATTTTGGTTTCTCTCCTGGCCCTCATCATCTACTTCATTGATCTCCACAACAACCCAGAGGCACCGTGTAACCACCCCCTGGTCCCCGCAATGCACGACAGGCAGGAGTATGAATGTAACCACCAGCACTATGCCACTGTTAGTACCTCTTTCATCATTGGTCTGTTTGTGTGTGTGTGTGTGTGTGTGTGTGTGTGTGTCGCCAGTATCCAGTATCAGTCAAAAGTTTGGACACACCTACTCATTCAAGGGTTTTTCTTTATTTTTACTATTTTCTACATTGTAGAATAATAGTGAAGACATCAAAACTATGAAATCACACATATGGATTCATGTAGTAACCAAACAAGTGTTAAACAAATCAAAATATATTTGAGATTCTTCAAAGTAGCCACCCTTTTCCTTGTTGACAGCTTTGCACACTCTTGGCATTCTCTCAACCAACTTCATGAGGTGAGCCTTGTTAAAAGTTAATTTGCAGAATTTCTTTCCTTCTTAAAGTGTTTGAGCCAATCAGTTGTGTTGTGATAAGGTAGGATTGGTATACAGAAGATAGCTCTATTTGGTAAAAGACCAATTCCATATTATGGCAAGAACAGCTCAAATAAGCAAAGAGAAACAACATTCCATCATTACTTTAAGACAAGGTCAGTCAATACAGAACATTTCTTCAAGTTCAGTCGCAAAAACCATCATGCGCTATGAAGAAATTGGCTCTCATGAGGACCGCCACAGGAAAGGAAGACTCAGAGTTACCTCTGCTACAGAGGTAATAAAAAGAAGAGACTTGTTTCAGTCAGGAAGTTAAAGCTTAAAGCTTGGTCGCAAATGGGTCTTGCAAATGGAAAGTGACCCCAAGCATACTTCCAAAGTTGTGGCAAAATGGCTTCTGGACAACAAAGTCAAGGTATTGGAGTGGCCATCACAAAGCCCTGACCTCAATTACACCAGCTCTGTGAGGAAGAATGGGCTAAAATTCACCCAAATTTATTGTGGGAAGGTTGTGGAAGGCTACCCGAAACGTTTGACCCAAGTTAAACAATTTAAAGGCAATGATAGCTACCAAATACTAATTGAGTGTATGTAAACTTCTGACCCACTGGGAATGTGATTAAATAAATAAAAGCTGAAATAAATCACTCTACTATTATTCTGACATTTCACATTCTTAAAATAAAGTGGTGATCCTAACTGACCTAAGATAGGGAATTTCTACTAGTATTAAATGTCAGGAATTGTGAAAAACTGAATTTAAATGTATTTGTCTAAGGTGTATGTAAACTTCCGACTTCAACTGTATATACTGTATTCTATTCTACTGTATCTTAGTCTATGCCGCTCTGACATTGCTCATCCATATATTTATATATATATTCTTAATTCCATTCCTTTACTTAGATTTGTGTGTATTGGATATATGTTGTGAAATTTTTAGATATTACTTGTTAGATATTACTGCACTGTTGTACTAGAAACACAAGCATTTCGCTACACCCGCAATAACATCTGCTAAACACATGTATGTGACCAATAATATTTGATTTGATGTGATGGTCGAATGTTTGCAAAGAAAACACTATTAAAGAACATCAATAAGAAGAAGAGACTTGCTTGGGCCAAGAAACACGAGCAATGGACATTATACCGGTTGAAATCTGTCCTTTGGTCTGATGATTCCAAATTTGAGATTTTTGGTTCCAACCGCCTTGTCTTTGTGAGACGCAGAGTAGGTGAACAAATGATCTCCACGTGTGTGGTTCCCACAGTGAAGCATGGAGGAGGAGGTGTGATGGTGCTTTGCGGGTGACACTGTCTGTGATTTATTTAGAATTCAAGGCACACTTACCCAGCATGGCTACCACAGCATTCACACAGGTTTGCGCTTAGTGGGACTATCATTTGTTTTTCAACAGGACAATGACCCAACAAACCTCCAGGCTGTGTAACGGCAATTTGACCAAGAAGGAGAGTGATGGAATGCTGCATCAGATGACCTGACCTCCACAATCACCTGACCTCAACCCAATTGAGATGGTTTGGGATGAGTTGGACTGCAGAGTGAAGGAAAAGCAGCCAACATGTGCTCAGCATATGTGGGAACTCCTTCAAGACTGTTGGAAAAGCATTCCTAATGAAGCTGGTTGAGAGAATGCCAACAGTGTGCAAAGCTGTTATCAAGGCAAAAAGGGTGGCTACGTTGAAGAATCTAGAATATAAAATATATTTGGATTTGTTTAACCCTTTTTTGGTTACTAGATGATTCCATATGTGTTATTGCATAGTTTTGATGTCTTCACTATTATTCTACAATGTAGAAAATAGTAAAAAATAAAGAAAAACCCTTGAATGAGTAGGTGTGTCCAAACGTTTAATTGGTACTGTATGTTGTTACCCCAATGTGTTTGTAATGCATCATGTCTATGACTCATTGAGAAATTATATTTAATCTGAAATGATAAATCTCTCATATTCAAATGATCTGTTTCGTCACAATGCAATGTTACAAACGATGTGTGACAAATGTTCTTACAAATTACTTGCTGTCAGTTTAACTTTAGCTCTCTCTCTCTCTCTTTATCTCAGGTGTTCAGTTATGGAGTAAAGTCGTCCCTCCTTCTCTTTACCATCATCCAGATCACCATCTCCTCAACGCTCTCTTACATCCTGTACAAAAAGAGGAGGAGTTTCGGACCATACTCAGTAAGACAGACAGGAAAATACATTAAAGGGGAACTTTAGTATTTGATTCAATTAACAGTTGTAGATTACAAGATTACCATGTACATTATATATTTAGTATTTATTAGGATCCCCATTCTGCAGCTACTCTTCCTGAGGTCCAAACAGGGTTTAAACAATTACATCACAGTAAAACACAACAGCCTACATCATAAATAAAACAATACATCATAAAATACATTATTACTCTATTATTGCAAATGTACAATATAAAGTCCACACTACCACAACATTCCAATGTGTATGTGTGTGTGTAGATTACAGATTGCAGTGTCTCCTGGCCCATAGACTACTTTCCGGGTTAGGAACCATCGAACCATCTCGGCCGTCATTGTAAATAAGAATTTGTTAGTAACTGACTTGCCTAGTTAAATAAAGGTTGAATAAAATAAAATGTAAAAAATGGTAAAATACTTCCCCTTTAATATTTAGTTGATCACTGTAATATTCGTTATTATCTGGGGTATTATTGCTGAATTACCATGATCATATTCATCACAGGATGTGGTGGGAATAGATAGTTACATTTTTTAACTTGGATTTATTTGCGGGTATGTTCAGTCTAAATGTTATTATTATATGTCTATTGTTTATGATCACAACATATGTTTGCCATATTGAAAACAAGAGTGCTGGCAATGAGGAATAATATTTCAAGACAGAATCCAAACAAAATGAAAGGGGGATAAAAACAACGGATATTTTTTCAGAGAGATTTTTACCGTACAAATAAAATATTTACAAGATTGTGTAAATACACAGAGGATGCCACAGGGCAGGCAATAGAGTAGTGACAATAGAGTAGTGACAATAGAGTAGTGACAATAGAGTAGTGGCAATAGAGTAGTGGCAATAGAGTAGTGGCAATAGAGTAGTGGCAATAGAGTAGTGACAATGGAGTAGTGGCAATAGAGTAGTGGCAATATAGTAGTGGCAATAGAGTAGTGGCAATAGAGTAGTGGCAATAGAGTAGTGACAATAGAGTAGTGGCAATAGAGTAGTGGCAATAGAGTAGTGGCAATAGAGTAGTGCTGTGGAATTTACCGCCAGGGACACCTGAAGTCAATGTAAAATGTTCCTTCACATTAGTTAATCTATTTTTTTACTCTCCCTTTTTCTTTCTTTCTCTCTTCCAGTCTCTCAATCAAGATGTTCCCTCGACTCCCATACTGGTCACTGCCCCCGACTTCAACTGACCAATAACAGCTGCAGAAAGACTTTAACTGACCAATCACATCTACAGACAGATTTCCACCAATTCCCCTGTTATGATACTGATGATTTGTCCGCCACTGATGGTTTGTTTAAGTTTCTACCATTGTGGCTTTATGTTAAGTCTTTGAATGTGTAACGTGAAGCTGTGGAATTGATTTGGATGTGATTCCATAGTATGCAGTGTTTTACTACCATGCAGTGTTAAATAATGGTTTCATTGTCCCTAAATTCCTCATTTGTTTTGTATATTATCACCTAAATAAAATCAATTTTATCAAAAATACTGTTCTTCAAAATGCATTTGTAAAATGACCTCCATCTGTTCTGATATTATGTCCCGTTCGTCTTCTCTCCGGATAGTCAGGACAAAGTGTTCTCTCTCTCTCTAGAACACAAGTAAGCCTTGTCCGAGCCAGAACGGCCCATAGGGGCTGGAGCCTATCGCCAGTTTCTGCAGCGTGCGGCACCGTGATGTACAAGTACACCTCATGGACAGGACGCTAGAATGCCTAGAATGACAGAACAACATGAAGAAGGTTTAGTCAGCAATGTCATCAAAAATGTCCTCTTAAGATTCTCCAGGAAGTGTTTCTGTAACTAGGTTTTGGATGTGCTCTGGGAGCCAGATGGAACCTCCAGTGAATGGATGGAACTGAATGGAACCATTTGGAACAGTTGACTTCATTTTGGTTGGCTCCCATGTACAGTACACTTCCTAGTATCGTTCGAATCAAAGCCTTTTCTCCCATTCTAGGCACTAGGCCAGAGAGATTCCACTCTCGTCTCTATCCATTCGAAACACACACACAGACACACACACACAATGTGACTGGGCCGTCCAGCTGCCGACCTCCTGACCTCCCTCATCTCTTCCTGTTCTGTTCCCTCACAGTCTCTTCTTTCAGAGACATGGAATGTGGCCCAAATGGCACCCTATTCCCTATATAGTGCACTACTGGTCAAAAGTAGTGCACTGTATAGGGTATAGGGTGCCATTTGGGAGGGGGCAGGGTTACAGGGTAGTGGAGTGGCTGAGCCGTTCACTGCTTTGATGGAGTCTGACTCCAGATTATTCAAAAAACTCTTTGTTTTGTTTCTCTCTGGCCCCCTCTTCCATTCCATCCCACACTCTCCCTCCCACACACAATCCACCCCTCTCTTTTTCCATCCACCCTTCCTCGCCTCCTTTTTTTCTATATCCTTCTTTCTCGCTCTTTACATTTACTTATTCACTGCATTATTACATTTGTTTTTTTTATTTAAGAGGGACAAATATTAAAAGCTCTTCATATATAAATATACATTATTATTTTCTCTCCCTCCCTCTTTTTCCCTCTCTCTGAACATATCCCTGGTATCAGAAGGGAAGACGTCTTTATTTGTAATTTGAGTAGCCTAGTTACATATCTCTGTTCTTTCTGCCAAGGAATTTTCAGTACACGGAAGACCACTGTCCAACGGCCACAAATATCCCATTGCTTTCACTGACAATTGACAGCAACAGGGTGAACTTTTGTTTTCTTGCCTAAACAACCCAAGATCTTTACAAATAGTGAATTGAATCTACTGTATCTGGTCGAAGAACAAGTGTATGCACATTTGTCATTTTGCGCCACCAAAATAGGTTTGTATTTAGATCAATATATGGCTTTGCTACCACCTAGTGGACATGACCAGTTGTAAAACAAAAGCAACAAAATAACCTGGCCATTCATCGCGCGCGCCCTCCAACGGTTGTGTTGGTTTGTTGACAAGCTCTAATACCTTGATGAGCAAACTAGTTTGCTTACATGAACTAACTGATAAATGTTTGTAAAGTAACGTGATACTATAGAAAGGTAGTAAGCTACTTTAGTTAGTTCACCACTTCAATGTGCAGGAGAGAGAAGATAGCTAAGTGCTGCAATTAGCTAGCTACCTGAACTTGATGTGCTAGCTACTAGTAACGTTAGCAGAGTAGCTAGATAGCTCGGTAGCTTTGATATTTGACCCATTCTGTGTTTATCGTAACACACACCACATGCTCTTTGTCACAGCTATGGAGAAAACCCAAGCTAGGGATCTCAGCCTAAAACCGATCGTGATTGCAGGCCCTGTGATCAGGGACAAGAAGTTTCTGCAATGGCTGGGCAAGGTCCTAGAGCTCAGCTGGCTGCGGAACAAGGACATAGAGGCAAGGCCATATGAGTTCACCAATAATTTGGATAGACCCATTTGTCCATTTATCAGTGATGTTACACCTGACTTGCACACCTACTCCATGATGATAAATACCTGGTTCAACTCTTTGTGTTTCCTTCAGGAGCGCAAGGGACTGTTGGGAGAGTTGCTTCCCTCCTTCGCTAACGGAGCTGTCGAGAGCAACGACTTCCTCTCCCTCCAGGAGATCCTAGAAAATGTCTGCAGTAGTGTGTGTGTGTGTGTGTCTGTGTTTTCTTTATTTGGGTACAGTTTCTTCTCTCTCACACACACACTTGTCTTGCATATATACCCCCCCCCCCCCCCCAGATGGATGTGAACTGTGGGGACTATGACGGCACCAAACCACTGCTGAAGGCCTGTGAGATCGGTAACCTGGACATGGTCAAGTACCTGCTGGCCAAAGGAGCCTCGCAGCATTTGAAAGACCGCTTCGGAAACACACCCCTACGCCTGGCCATTATCAACAGGTAGCCCACTAACCCTGCTCTGCTTTGTCAAAGCGTCGTTGTAAGTAGCCTACCTGGAATAAGTCTAGAAGTGGACTAATAAAGCAACATTGAAAGCACACACACTAAAGCCAGATAATGGTGGCTCACATTTGCATGTCAGGCATTATGACGTCATCAAGTTCCTGAGAATGAGGCGTCACTGGCTATGCCCTCAGTGAGGATCGGCGTGGAGCTGCTGCAGTGAGTAACTCCTTATTCATTAACATGAACCATTTTGAGTCATGCTTTCATTATTCAAAAATAAGATGCCACTCTTGTTATAGAAATATTGACCCATGTCTCTCTCTCCCCCTCCTCCCATTTCCCTCCCTCTCCCACCGCTCCCTCTCCCACCTCCCTCCCTCTCCCACCCCCCTCCCTTCCTCTCAGGACGGTGGCCAAGAAAGACTACCAGCTGCTTCATGCCTGGGCGCTGTCTGGAGTGGACATGGACTCTAAGGACTACAATGGACGCACGGCCATGCACCTGGCTGTCAAGATGAGGGACACAGTCATGGTCCGTAGGCTGCTGGAGTATGGGGCAACCCCGCTGGTAAGAACCAGGGTCATATTCATTAGTGAAAAATGCAGCAAAACTCTGAGCAACTGAAAAAACGAAAATAAGCATTTCTTATTGGACAAGTTCAGATAGCCCCTCCCAGTTCCTCAAAATTTCGACCCGTTTTCTTCCATTTCGTGCCTAGTGAATACAGCCCCTGATCTACCAAATGGGTTAGACGGAAGGGGAGATGTGAGGTATAAGAAGCCGTGGGGGCAGTATGGGGCCACCCTCTGGTAAGAACCAGGGTCATGTTCACTCACTTGACACTAAACGGAAGCAAACAGGCTGAAACAGGGAGGTACTATCTCAACTTGTCCTTTAAGAAACACGTTTTCCGTTGCACAATGTTTTGAAAGGTTTTGCTACAGTGCGACCCTGCTCATCTCAGGGTGGAGTAGGAGAGATAAAAGAGGTAGTAGTTTAATTCACCAAAGTAGCAACTGGGCCGTTATGCCACCTAAGTGTTTTTACTCTACAGTTAGAGTTTCAGCAGCATCCTCAACCAACCACCACTACATCTGACAATTGAAATGAATGTCCTTTTTCCAAATTCACCTTTGAAGTCCGATCCACTCCCCCACCTTACCTCACCTCTCTTCTCGTGTCCTTCCCTCTCCTGCCCTTCCTCCTCTCTTTCCTCTCCTCCCCTCCCACCCAGGAGATAGATATCTGGGGCCAGACTCCGGTAGACGAGGCCCGTAAAGGTAACATGTTGAGGATCATGCTGGCGTTCCACCCCCTCTTCACTGAGCAGCTCACCACCAAGCTGGCCTACCTGACCTGCAAGGCCCAAGCCCAGAGGAACAAGTAATGGAAGAAGACCCTGAAATGTGTCCCAAAGGGCACTCTATTGCCTATGTAGTGCACTACTTTTGACCAGGGCCATAGGGAATAAAATAAACACCGGGGCCCACGATAACACTTTAATAAATCAACTTTAATTTGACTTATTTTGTTCAGACTTTTATTTGAGCTATTTTGTGTATGATATATAGGCCTAGCTCTACTACATATTTTTAATTGGTCGAGCAAATAGACAACAACAGGAGATGAGGGTATGAAAATAAAGGTTGGTATAAAATAAAATACATTTGGGGCCGTCAACTGCCAAACGTTGTCGAACGTTGCAGATAGAAATGACATGACCAGAGCTAATGTGAATCCTTATGATTCATGTCAGAGGAGCATGTCTGTTCTACATGGCCTATTTCAATCGGGAACGTTCTAAAACGTTGCGACCTGCAGGGTAAGCTATTTAATGTCCACTTGACAGTAGGTGGCGAGCGTGCCCTGCTTCCTTTTTTCTACCAGGGGGGCGGGTTTTACGGCGTCTACGTTTCAGGAATTCCATCCAGTCTACGCAAACCCTCATTTAAATTGTCAATAGAAGGCTAGGGAAAGTTAACTCGATTTTAGCCTGATCGAAGAAAAATAAACAGTGGTGTGAAGAAGATAATGAGGGAATAATAGATCAATATATTAGTAATCAGTTGTATTATTGTATTGCAGTGTATACAGATGGTTCAAAGGATACGATGAATAGGAAGACGGGAGCAAGTGTATTTATTCTTGAGTTCGATGTTAATCTATGCAAGTCTAACAAATGGTTTGTATATTCAACAGAAATGTTTGCGATAATTGTTGGATTGCAATGGATAGAGGAGGTGCAACCAAGAAGAGTAGTAATATGTTCGAACTCTGCATCGGTTTTGTGTAGTTTAAGATCTGGAAAGTCAGAACGCGATGATTTATGGTTAGAAGTAATGATGCAGTTATTGGGATTACAAAGAAATTACATTGACATTTAGTTCGGTTGGATTCCGGCCCATGCAGGAGTTTATGGAAATAATATAGTAGATATAACAGCAAAAGGAGCGGTGAAAAGCACTATTGTGGATATACAGGTGCAGTTGGGTAGAGGAGATATTTAAAACATTCATTCGAAAAAATGGGTTAGATTGCTGGCAGAGACAATGGGATGAAAGTAGGAAGGGCAGACATTTTTATAGTACAAGGACATCTTTACGGGAGATAGTGTCATTGAATGAGAACAGAAGGGGGGGAAATGAGATTAGGGCATACGGGATTGAATTCATCTTTGAAATTGATAGGAAACATGGTACTAGAATGTGCAATGGCTGGAAACGGTTGAACATGTATTACTATTTTGTGAAATGTGTGTAGAAAGGGAAAGGTTGTTTGACAGGGTCAGAGGTTGGACGGGAGTGGGTGGCATTTTGGGTGGGGATGATGGGAGTGGTGAGGTTTGCACGGAGTTATTTTATTTGATTAGAAATCCAGGGTTAGTCAAGAGAATATACTGTAGTGGTATAGATAGGTCGTCACACTCCAGTACAGTAGGTGGCGGTGTATGCACTTGTCAGTTGATTGCGATTTGCCAATAAAACTTAAAGATGAAGAAGGGCAACGCAACTACTGTAGTACATTTTGTGTTGGCCTGCCTACTTTCTATATCCTGGAAACTGTAGTTAGACTGTTTTTTCTTCTTTCCATATGTAAGACATAGGCTACACTGTAGCCAATATGTTTCTGTCTGTAGAGTGACCAGTTTAGATTGTTGTAGCATATGGTTATGCAGTGAAACCATATTCAACTAAATCTAAAGACGTTGGATGTTTTTTTAATCTTTCGACTTTACATAAGGCATCTGAAACAATGAAAGTGTGTTTCGTCTTGTGTGTGCTGAGCACCGTGGTAGTTTCTTGTTCGGGAGAATATAGTCGCTTCGAGAAGTCATTTAACTATTCCCCGGGAATGATGCAAGTCCTCCGGGAGACGCTCACGGATTTGTCCCAGGAGGCGCACAGTTACCTGGTCCACCTTGTTGGGGCGCGGTCTGTTGAAACTGCACAGAAGGTGAGGCACAAAGAATATCCTGCTCTAAATTCAATTTAACAGTAGTATGTATCATAAAATCTTAGTCTAATGATGTCAGTTCTTCTATCGAATTAGGTAGGTGCGAGTAGCAACAAGTCGGCCTGTACGGGAACCCTTGCTTGTTTTATTTCCGTATTTAGGGACTCATGTGTTTGCCTCAAACAGAACCCTATATCAACTCTCTCTCTCTCGTCAGTGTTTCTTTCGGTTGGTCAAGTATCTGGCTGCGGTAGCGGCCAGTGGCGCGAATGTGGTTATGAAGTACCTCACCCAGTTCCTGAGGGCAGCAGGAGTTGATGGTAAACACCTGCTCTAGGATCATTCATTATTCATCATTATAATAGTAAAGGCAACACTGATGCTAAATCAGCACTCCTATGCCCACTTTATGAATACTAGGCCCAGAAAGCTAATGCAACACTCCAGTCAGTCACCGATACTGTTCCCAGAGAGCTAAAGCATGTCATGTGCAGACTTTTGTTTCAGCCCAGCACTAACACACCTAATCAATGTCTTGATGGGCAGTTGACTAGTTGGATCTGGTGTGTTAGAGCTGGGCTGGAGCAAAAAAAAACTGTACAACCTGTAGCTCTCCAGGACCAGGGCTGATAACCAGTGCACCATTCAATAATGGGACAGACAGTTGTCAATACAAAAATAATAATTTCAAGTAAATCATTCTTATGTCATCTGTTGATTGATCCCATATTGTGCAACATCTCAACACACAACCCATGTCCAGTACTAGACACACTCACGTTGTAATTTGCTGTAATTGTTCTCTGTAGACACACACACACACACAACACAACTGGATGAACGTCTGACCTGCTAAGGGAGCCCTTTATCCACTGACAGACATGCCCTGGATTAGGTGTGTGTGCCAGAAGAGCAAACCTTTTTTTCCACAATGCCAAAAGTAACCTACTAGGCTTTGTGACTATAACCTACCGGTACAATAATTACATAGCAACACACTGCTAAGACTTATGTTTTTGCCACATCTTAGAATGGAGACAAGGAAGCATTTTTAATAATACTAGGCTAGAAAATGCACTAATATCATGTTGTATCTCTCTCTTTCTCTCCTCCAGTTCAAATGCCTGTTAACAGTATCACCCCAGATGCTGTGGTCTATATCGGTCAGTGGCTTCTGCTGGCTTTCATTGGCTACTGGCTGCTGTCCCTGGCCTTCCGCTTGGTGGCATCCACTTTGAGGCGGGTCCTGTGGCTACTGAAGCTGGGTGTGGTTTTAGGACTGTTTGGCCTGATCCTAAGTGACCGCAGCGCTGAAACAGAGACTACGGCGCTGCGATTGGCCGGTCTGGTGAGCGTCTGCGTCCTACTGGGTATAGGGCATTCTGGCACCGGCGGTGACAAAACCGACCTGGAGGATCAAGTGAGGGTGCTAGAGAGACAAGTGAGAGAAATGGAGAGGAGGAGGAGGAGTGAGGGATGGATGGATGGGAATTGAAAGGCCTTGTTTTGAACATAATCTAGGTCTAGGATCGTAATCATGACATTGTACATAACGTTTTGTTTGCAAATGTTTTGGTATCGTTTTGCATAATAAAGCATTTGCCTTTTTTCTTAAAGATCCTATAGTTATGTTGTGTGTGAAACAGAACTGACAGCTGATTAGTTTGTTTTCAAGGAGACAGACAATGTCATTTCTGTTTATTAAGGTGGATATGTGCATTTCCCACGGACTATTCTGCTATAAATGCTATTGATATTTGTAGAATAGAAACATTCCATAAGGTCTGACGATATGGCGTTGGAAATCATTTCCTTCCTCACTCCTCCAGTTATGGTGGCACACAACACAAACAAATTCTCTAATAAAACAAATACATACTTCCTATTACCTACATTACAGATCTGTCCATTCCTTTAAAGTGTGTGTGTGTGTGTCATGGGATGAGACGGTGAGAAAAGCAGTTCTGGAAAAACGTTTTAAAAGTGACTCCAAGAGCTTGAGCAAGTGGCATCTGACCTTCTCCAATTGAGATTCTCCCCTTGACCAACTAGGGCCAGGAGTTTTTCCAGTTCTGGTTACATGGTCTGGAAATGCCCTGTCCCTGAATATAATCATGTAGAATTAATTTTCCTCACCCCTTGACCTGACCAGGGGTACATTCATTAGGAACCTAAAGGAAGTAACCAGGTTCAAACGGGTAGGGACTAACTGAATTTGTCCACAAAATACATGTTTCCATTGCAAAACTGTTTGCTTCATTGTGCACTTATGAATACACCCCCAAGACAATCTCCCTTTGGTAGAGGAGATGAAGGCACCGGGTGCGTTTGCGTGGTGAGGCTTAAGCAAACGACTAGACGAAATCCGAGGAGTGAAATCGGGGGAGGAGCAACTGCGACAGCCAAAAGTTGGACACGTGGTTTTACAACAAATAGCAGTGTGCCATTGTTATAAAAGTATTTCTTTGTCTCCAACTCTCATATCACACAATCATAATTTGTAATCAAATGTGTGTACTTTGTACAAACAATGAGAGAGACATATCACATTAATTTTGTATATATCCACTGTATATATAAATCGAGGCAAAGTTGGTTCCTGTTTCAGTCATGTCTTTGGTCATGTTCGTGTGGGTGAAACAAAAACAGCCTAATGATTGGTGGACAATAGAGCCTCCCGCAATGCAGGTGATGGGTGAAGTCGGTGAAGAGCAACTGCAGAAACGTGCAGTCAAAACTTCACGACCTTTGATCACATGATTTTTGTAAAGTTCACGCAGTCAACATGTCGGCACGAGTGGGATCATTTGTATCCCCATAATTCAACGCACTTTGAAAGGTGACCAACGGCGGTCACCGACTTGACAAAAGTGATCCGCTCGAATGCGTCCCACTGTCTGTAAAACCTTCAGGAGTGCATCATTATATAAAAGACATTAAATATGATAAATAGGATTTTATGCAGACGATACAACATCTTAATAAAATAGAACCCTCCCAATGTATTAATAAGCTGCCTAAAAGTTATTTAACTCTACAAACCCTGTTGAAACGACAGTAGTTTCATATGTAGTACTAAAATGGTGCACCATGCATATAATAACAAACAGCTATACTTTGGCATGGAAAGGCATTTCTGTTCATATTTGCATATATACTGTATACACTGTTTAAATATACACAACAGGAAGTAGCTACCGGCAATTAGCTACCTACCCGACAGGCGGAGAGGTTTGCTTGGTCTATCTTGAGTGGATGATGAGTTTTCCTAGTGGCTTCTGATTGTATGATTAGGTGTGATGTGGGTTCTGATTGGATAATGAAAATCGAAGGAAAAAAATGATTCCAAGAAGGTTCTTCAGCTGTCTCCATTTTTGGTTCCAGGTAGAGCCCTGAAAGGCAGTTATCGGTTGTGCTCCTCTCCTCAGACGTTGCTGACGAATGCCAGTTCTCACAACTCTTGGATAGCTATTTTACGTATCAGCTAACCATATGTTATAGCTATCGGGTGCCCGGCGGCAGAGTCGATGACGTGCCGCGCAACTATTGGTTGATTGCATGCAACGTCTCAGCAGGGGAACACGACCAGAGTGTTTGATCGATACCATCTTCACCTTTGAGTTTGAAAAAAGACACGTTACAAAAATGTAAGGCCACACCATAGAGATAGAGGACTCATCTTTGTATATGTGCCATTCGAGCATCCGTGACAGCATGGGCTGCGCCATTGAGGCAATTCCATTTTGAAGTAGTCAGTTCTATTCTTCACGATTGGCTGAATTGCAAACAGGCCCCATGGTTTAACAGGGGTAATCTAAATACGGCCTTGTAGAAGGTACAATACAATGTCTTATGTCAGAAAAATAACAGTGGATAGGTGATCTGAGGGGCAATGTCGTCTAGCTCACAGCTACATCAACAACATACTGCTTCCTCTCCAACCCATATAACAGTCACTGAGCCGTACCGGCCCGGAGCCGTGGCTACATTAACCGATTGGACCGATTCTACAGGAAGTTGGCGGGGGAGTTTTTTCCTGTGTCCATGTTGAACAGGAAGGCTCCGTCTGTGGAGTGCAGAGCGTCAGAGGCGGGCGGGGAGACGGGCACGATGGGGGAGGAGGGAGGAACAATGTCAGAGGGTGTGCGTATATGTGTGTGAGAGGGTGTGTGTGTGTGTATGAGAGGGTGAGTGAGGACTGACCTAGGGTGGTGGACGGGCAAGGAGGGGGATCAGCTGGAAACATGTTCTCCACCTCCTTCCCGGAGTGGGCGCTGTACATCACTGGAGCATACCCCTCACACACACACCCTTTCTGCAGAGGGCTGTACATGGAACACAAAAGGGTTCTACCTGAAACCAAAAAGGGCTCTCGTATAGGGACCTTCGAAGAACCCTTTTGGAACCCATTTTTCTAAGAGTGTAGAGTAGGGTAGAATAGAGTAGAGAAGAGTATAAAGCCCTACCATCGGAGGAGCCCCAGGATTGTCCTGTGGCTGGTTGGGCGGGAGGCAACTCCACTGTGGGGGCTGAAGCACTGAAACAAAACACTGTCACACACTTCTCTTCCTTGTTTCTTCTCCTGAGGATTTCCACACCTGACAGGAGGACTACGAGGGTTTCCTAACAAGAACCATACCAGACACTGATATAATGAACAGAAGGAGAGAGAGAGATACAGTGGGGCAAAAAAAGTATTTAGTTAGCCACCAATTGTGCAAGTTCTCCCACTTAAAAAGATGAGAGAGGCCTGTAATTTTCATCATAGGTACACTTCAACTATGACTATGATAAATTCATTAAAAATCCTACAATGTGATTTTCTGGATTTTTTTTCTAATTTTGTCTGTCATAGTTGAAGTGTACCTATGATGAAAATTACAGGCCTCTCTCATCTTTTTAAGTGGGAGAACTTGCACAATTGGTGGCTGACTAAATACTTCTTTGCCCCACTGTATACACACATCGCTATCGACTCCAATTACATACAAAACACAAGGCATGCAAAAACCAACACACCACAGTATGTAGTTAAATGAGTAATAATAAATTGTTCATATACCATGATAGAACGTCTGCAATAACCACAGAAAAACACGTCACGTTATCACCGTTCAACTACAGAACAGGCATCACCGTAACAATGTCATTACTATGGTAGTACAGCATGGGAGACGAGGGGAGACAGATTAGAGGGGGGAACCTAAAGGCAACTTCTACAAGGGATTTGTCCAAAATGGCACCATATTCCCAAGTGAACTCGTTTTGACCAGAGACCTACAGAATAGCGAGAATCGGGTGCCATTTGGTAGCCAAGCCACAATCTAACTATCCCTCACCGGGACACCAGGCCCAGGGGACACCCCTCCTCAGGGCATGTTGTAGCTGTCGGGCAACAGAAGCAGACACTGGCGGGGATACCGAGCAGGAGGAGGGCCAGGAGGGGTTTGCCTGCTTCATTCTCATGTTTGTCTGGAGGGGGATGGGGAGGCGACGGAGGGAGGTGGAGAGGAGAAAGAGGGAGGCGAGGGAGTTCATTTGGGAGACATTGCAGAGCAATAAGGGGAACAGGAGGGGGTCATTATCAGATGACATGTGTTTCACTCTTAGCATGTTGTGTTCTATCCCCCCTCACCCCACCCCCTTCCTTCCCACAGCTTACTGAGCAGCCCTGTCGTCCTACAAATATCCAACTAATTAGTGACAGACAGGTGTCCCAATGGCACCCTATTCCCCAATGGGCCCGGGTTAAAAGTAGTGCACTATATAGGGAATAGGGTGCCATTTGGAACAAAGGGCCGGTAAACCAACCCGCTGGGAAGGGATCCTGATGCTGTGTCTATTTCCATGACGTACTCACACTTCAACATGACCTAACAGAGGTAATTGAATTATATACAGCCAACACATATACAGCCAACACATATACAGCCAACACATATACAGCCTACACATATACAGCCAACACATATACAGCCTACACATATACAGCCTACACATATACAGCCTACACATATACAGCCAACACGACTTCTCTATGCAGCACCAGATTGTATCTCTGACTACTTACAAGGTGTTACTACTATGTAATAAGCATACTTGGATATTTATGGTCTATGTTTTGACCAGAGCCCAGTGTACTAAATAGGGTGTTTATTAGATACGCTGCGGCTACTGTTAATTATCTATCCTGTTTGCCTAGTCACTTTACCCCTACCTATACGTACAGTGCGTTCGGAAAATATTCAGACCATTTTACTTTTTCCACATTTTGTTACGTTACAGTCTTAGTCTAAAAATGATTCAATTGTCCCCCCATCAATCTACACACAATTCCCTATAATGACAAAGCAAAACAGCTTATTTGAAATTTGTGCAATTTTTTAATTTTTATTATTATTTTTTTTTACAAATATCTGAAATATCAGATTTACATAAGTATTCAGACCCTTTACTCAGTACTTTGTTGAAACACCTTTAGCAGCAATTACAGCCTTAAGTCTTCTTGGGTATGATGCTACATGCTTGGCACACCTGTATTTGGGGAGTTTCTCCCATTCTTCTCTGCAGATCCTCTCAAGCTCTGTCAGATTGGATGGGGAGCATCGCTGCACAGCTATTTTCAGGTCTCTCCAGAGATGTTCGATCGGATTCATGTCCGGGCTCTGGCTGGGCCACTCAAGGACATTCAGAGACTTGTCTCGAGCTACTGCGTTGTATTTGCTGTGTGCTTAGGGTCATTGTCATTGTTGGAGGTGAACCTTAGCCCCAGTGAGGTCTTGAGCACACGGTTGCAGGTTTTCATTAAGGAATTCTCTCTGTACTTTACTCTGTTCATCTTTCCTTCGATCCTGACTAGCCTCCCAGTCTCTGCCGCTGAAAAACATCCCCACAGCATGATGCTGCCACCACCATGCTTCACTGTAGGGATGGTGCCAGGTTTCCTCCAGATGTGACTCTTGGCATTCAGGCCAAAGAGTTCAATCTTGGTTTCATCAGACCAGAGAATCTTGTTTCTCAAAGTCTGAGAGTCCTTTCGGTGCCTTTTGGCAAACTCCAAGCCCGATGTCATATGCCTTTTACTGAAAAGTGGCTTCTGTTGTCAGCGATTAGATGAATGGATAAGGCGGAGTCAGGCGCAGGACACAGGTATGAGTAGTAATCCGAATTTACGGCAGAACTTTGTCGGAAGTCCTGACATCTGGCTTGCCACTCTACCATAAAGGCCTGATTGGTGGAGTGCTGCTGAGATGGTTGTCCTTCCGGAAGGTTCTCCCATCTCCACAGAGAAACTCTGGAGCTTTGTCAGAGTGACCATCGAGTTCTTGGTCACCTTCGCAACCAAGGACCTTCTCCCCTGATTGCTCAGTTTGGCCGGGCATTCAGCTCTAGGAAGAGTCTTGGTGGTTCCAAACTTCTTCCATTTAAGAACGGAGTCCACTGTGTTCTTGGGGACCTTCAATGTTGAAGACATGTTTTGGTACCCTTCCCCAGATCTGTGCCTCGACACAATATTGTCTCGGAGCTCTACGGACAATTCCTTCGACCTCATGGCCTAGTTTTTGCTCTGACATGCACTTTCAACTGTGAGACCTTAAATATACAAGTGTGTGCCTTTGCAAATCATGTCCAATCAATTTAATTTACTACAGGTGTACTCCAATCAAGTTGTAGAAACATCTCAAGGATGGTCAATGGAATCAGGATGCACCTGAGCTCAATTTCAAGTCTCATAGCAAAGGGTCTGAATACCTATGTAAATAAGGTATTTCTGTTTTTAATTTTTAATACATTTACAAAAATTAGCAAAAACCTGTTTTCGCATTGACATCATGGGGTTTTGTGTGTAAATTAATAAGAATTTTTATTTATTTAATCAATTTTAGACTAATGCTGTAACTGTTACATCTGCCCCTGTCTTTTTTAATGATTTGTGATGCAGACAGCGTCTGTGCAAACCAAGGAATGGAGTGAAGTGGTATCCCCCCCAACACGCACAAGGGAATTTGTGATTCAGAAGAAGTGAGTATGACAGTTGAGACTAACAACCCAGCAGTAAACAACTACAGGTGAAAATTCGAGTGACAACTCAACTTGAGCACAGCAAAGCAGACCCCACACGAAATGGGTTAAAATCGTTAACCCTAGTATAGCCAGTAGCATCTGTCCAGTGCACACGCTTTTGAAAAAAGTGATACCCAGATACCTGGGCTATATGATGTGAGACATTTGTGTAACTTTGATTTGAACTAATCCCTTTTTTCAATCCGGGATTCAGTAGAAGTGAGTGACACATAGCTAACTAACAACGTATGGCAACACAGCGAAATCACAACCTCTGAGTGTGGCAAAGCTAAGCAGTTAAACTCAATTACTTACACACACAACCCCTCACAATCACACTTGTGAGTTCCATACTGACATTTACATTACATTGACATTTAAGTCATTTAGCAGACGCTCTTATCCAGAGCGACTTACAAATTGGACGATGGAGACCACCCTGTCCCTCGTGTCCTTCAGCGTGTAGTAGCCCATGTCCAAGGTGTTGACCTACTGGATGCTGATCTTGGTGGAAAGGGTCTTGACCCGGTTCAAGTAGTCTGGGAGATCCTGGGCAACCACTGCCCCATCATGCACCAGGGTGACGTTGGCATTGACGCCTGAGAAAGAGAGCGTGGCGTCGGCCCGTTTGATGCCCTCCAATGAGATGTAGTAAAATTGGAAAACACTAAACAAACAACAACACAAAGAAGTATCTATCCAAAATGGAGATGTCTGGGTAAACCACTTCTCCAATCTTTTTGGCTCTATAACAAAGAATAAAGAGCAAAAACATATACATGATCAAATACAAATCTTAGAATCAACTAATAAATACTACCAGATGCCCACTGGATTCTCCAATTACCTTGAATGAGCTACAGGACAAAATAAAAACCCTCCAATACAAAAAGGGATGTGGTGTTGATGGTATCCTTAATGAAATGATCAAATATACAGACAACAAATTCCATTTGGCTATACTAAAACTCTTTAACATCATCCTTAGCTCTGGCATTTAATTTATTTTATTTTTATTTCACCTTTATTTAACCAGGTAGGCTAGTTGAGAACAAGTTCTCATTTGCAACTGCAACCTGGCCAAGATAAAGCGTAGCAATTCGACACATACAACAACACAGAGTTACACATGGAATCTTCCCCAATATTTGGAACCAAGGACTGATCACCCCAATCCACAAAAGTGGAGACAAATTTGACCACAATAACTACAGTGGGATATGCGTCAACAGCAACCTTGGTAAAATCCTCTGCATTATCATTAACAGCAGACCCGTACATTTACTCAATGAAAACAATGTACTGAGCAATTGTCAAATTGGCTTTTTACCAAATTACCGTACAACAGACCATGTATTCACCCTGCACACCCTAATTGACAACCAAACAAACCAAAACAAATGCAAAGTCTTCTCATGCTTTGTTGATTTAAAAAAGCCTTCGACTCAATTTGGCATGAGGGTCTGCTATACAAATTGATGGAAAGGGGTGTTGGGGATAAAACATACGACATAAAATCCATGTACACAAACAACAAGTGTGTGGTTAAAATTGGCAAAAAACACACACATTTCTTCCCACAGGGCTGTGGGGTGAGACAGGGATGCAGCTTAAGCCCCACCCTCTTCAACAAATATATCAACAAATTGGTGTGGGCATTAGAAAAGTCTGCAGCACCCGGCCTCACCCTACTAGAATCTGAAGTCAAATGTCTACTGTTTGATGATGATCTGGTGCTTCTGTCGCCAACCAAGGAGGGCCTACAGCAGCACCTAGATATTCTGCACAGATTCTGCCAGACCTGGGCCCTGCCAGTAAATCTCAGTAAGACCAAAATAATGGTGTTCCAAAAAAGGTCCAGTTGCCAGAACCACAAATACAAATTCCATCTAGACACCATTGTCCTAGAGCACACAAAAAATGATACATACCTTGGCCTAAACATCAGCGCCACAGGTAACTTCCACAAAGCTGTGAACGATCTGAGAGACAAGGCAAGAAGGGCATTTTATGCCATCAAAAGGAACATAAAATTCAACATACCAATTAGGATCTGGCTAAAAATACTTGAATCAGTCATAGAGCCCATCGCCCTTTATGGTTGTGAGGTCTAGGATCCGCTCACCAACCAAGACTTCACAAAATGGGACAAACACAAAATTGAGACTCTGCATGCAGAATTCTGCAAAAATATCCTCCGTGTACAACGTAGAACACCAAATAATGCATGCAGAGCAGAATTAAGCCGATACCCACTAATGATCAAAATCCAGAAAAGAGACGTTAAATTCTACAACCACCTAAGAGGAAGGGATTCCCAAACCTTCCATAACAAAGCCATCACTGTTCCTACAGAATGCACCAATTTGAGTCGCTCTGGATGAACCTGGAGAAGAGTCCCCTAAGCATGCTGGTCATGGGGCTCTGTTCACAAACACAAACACACCCCACAGAGCCCCAGGACAGCAGCACAATTAGACCCAACCAAATCATGAGAAAACAAAAAGATAATTACTTGACACATTGGAAAGAAGCAACAAAAAAAACAGAAAACTAGAATGCTATTTGGCCCTAAACAGAGAGTACATAGTGGCAGAATACCTGACCACTGTGACTGACCCAAACTTAAGGAAAGCTTTGACTATGTACAGACTCAGTGAGCATAGCCTTGCTATTGAGAAAGGCCGCCGTAGGCAGACATGGCTCTCAAGAGAAGACAGGCTATGTGCACACTGCCCACAAAATGAGGTGGAAACTGAGCTGCACTTCCTAACCTCCTGCCCAATGTATGACCATATTAGAGACACATATTTCCCTCAGGTTACACAGACCCACAAAGAATTTGAAAACAAATCCAATTTTGATAAACTCCCATATCTACTGGGTGAAATTCCACAGTGTGCCATCACAGCAGCAGGATTTGTGACCTGTTGCCACAAGAAAAGGGCAACCAGTGAAGAACAAAAACCCTTTTATGGGGCCTCCCGGGTGGCGCTGTGCCATCAGAGACTCTGGGATCGTGCCCAGGCTCTGTCGTAACCGGCCGCGACCGGGAGGTCCGCGGGGCGACGCACAATTGGCCTAGCGTCGTCCGGGTTAGGGAGGGCTTGGTCGGTAGGGATGTCCTTGTCTCATCGCGCACCAGCGACTCCTGTGGCGGGCCGGGCGCAGTGCACGCTAACCAACGTTGCCAGGTGCACAGCGTTTCCTCCGACACATTGGTGCGGCTGGCTTCTGGGTTGGATGCGAGCTGTGTTAAGAACCAGTGTGGCTTGGTTGGATTGTGTATCGGAGGACGCATGGCTTTCAACCTTCGTCTCTCCCGAGCCCGTACGGGAGTTGTAGCGATGAGACAAGATAGTAGCTACTAAAACAATTGGATACCACGAAATTGGGGAGAAAAAGTTTTAAAAATTGCTTATTTATTTTCCCTTGTGTACTTTACCCATTTGTACATTGTTACAACACTGTATATATATATATATATAAAATATGACATTTGTAATGTCTTTATTGTTATATCCTTCCTGTTTGGCCCTGTCCGGGGGTGTCCTCGGATGGGGCCACAGTGTTTCCTGACCCCTCCTGTCTCAGCCTCCAGTGTTTATGCTGCAGTAGTTTATGTGTCGGGGGGCTAGGGTCAGTTTGTTATATCTGGAGTACTTCTCCTGTCTTATTCGGTGTCCTGTGTGAATTTAAGTGTGCTCTCTCTCTCTTTCTTTCTCTCTGAGGACCTGAGCCCTAGGACCATGCCTCAGGACTACCTGACATGATGACTCCTTGCTGTCCCCAGTCCACCTGGCCGTGCTGCTGCTCCAGTTTCAACTGTTCTGCCTTATTATTTTTGGACCATGCTGGTCATTTATGAACATTTGAACATCTTGGCCATGTTCTGTTATAATCTCCACCCGGCACAGCCAGAAGAGGACTGGCCACCCCACATAGCCTGGTTCCTCTCTAGGTTTCTTCCTAGGTTTTGGCCTTTCTAGGGAGTTTTTCCTAGCCACCGTGCTTCTACACCTGCATTGCTTGCTGTTTGGGGTTTTAGGCTGGGTTTCTGTACAGCACTTTGAGATATCAGTTGATGTACGAAGGGCTATATAAATAAATTTGATTTGATTTTGATTTGAAACTTCTGTATGTGTAATGTTTACTGTTCATTTTTATTGTTTATTTCACTTTTGTATATTATCTACCTCACTTGCTTTGGCAATGTTAACACATGTTTCCCATGCAAATACATCCCCTTGAATTGAATTGATCCTTTCCCGCCACGCACTTCGTGTACACACGTCTGGCTGGAGGGGAGTGGAAAAAGAGAGAAGGAGAGATAGAAAGAGTAAAAGATGGCGCTAGCGAACGAGCTGCGCTTCGTTTCATTTGACCTTTTTTCAATTAACATTTCTTTATACATATCCATAAAAATGATGCCAGCTGATTCATGATTTCGACCGGCTGAGAAACACCTTTCTGTCTGGTCCGGTCCCGACACGTTCATTACTATGGGACAGCAGGAGATCGAATTTGAATATCGAAACAATGTTGCAGACAGACAGCGAGGTTTATACAAATCTCCGCTGTTGAAAACAAAATGTTAGTCTAAAACAAATGTGAGATAATGTCTAAGATTCTTTTTGTAGAGGAGATCAAGTTTATAACTTCCCTGCCTGGGCTGATGAGACAGTGGATTGCACAGTCAGATGGAACAGAGTCAGTAGGCATTTAAACGTCATAGATTTAGCCGGTGGTAACTTGTGAAATAGACACCGGTTGGAATGCGATTTTAACCAATCAGCATTCAGGATTAGACCCATCCGTTTTATAATAGTATATAGTTAGTAGATAGAAAACAAGAATTCATGTTGAATCAGAGAAAAGGAGGGAGAGAAAGAAAGGAGGAGGGGGGTACATGATGGGGCGGGTGTGAGAGAGGAGGTGGAAAGAGAGAGAGGGGTGAGTGAGAGAAAAAGAGATAAAAAGGCCAAGGCAAAAAAGGTTCTGTACACTAACCGACAACAACAAAGGGTAATAATTAAAGAGATAGCCGTAGTCCCAGAGTCAGATGAACTCGTGGATACCATTTTTATGTCTCTGTGTCCAGTATGAAGGAAGTCTAGATGTAGTTTCACGAGCCAATGCTAACTAGCTTTAGAGCCTACTAGCTGTTCCCATAGACTTCCAGTCATTGGCACACGCTAGTTAGCAATTGCTCTAGCACTAGTTAGAAACTTCCTTCAAACTTAAGCAGAGACATTAATATGCTCATGCACGAGTTCATCTGACTCTGGGGAAGTAGACGAAGGGCCTCATTGCCAAAACCCAGAAATACCCCTTTAAATAACTTGCAAAGCGCTCACTGGTTACGGACACTTTGAGCGAGGAGATCTCCTTGTTCCAGTAGTCACTCTGGACATAGGTCACTCACTTGGTCCAGATACCAGCTCCTGTCGGTTCCTGTCCCAGACACCTTTCCCCTGGCGGTCCAGGCCCCATGGTTCCAGTACAGGATTTTCTTCAGGGGCTGTGCAGCGGGTGTGAACTCCAGCTTCTCAGCACTCTTCGGGAGGTAGATCTTCAGCTGACGCCCGTGGGACAGACGCTTGTGCAGGTTGGGCACCAGGTAGCCATCTGAGAAAAAGAGAGAGAGAGAAAAAGAGATGGGGTTGGAGAGAGAGAAAGAGGATGAATAGGGATGAGAGCAAAAGAGGGGAGGGGGATGGAGAGAGAATAGAGAGAATAGAGAGTGAGAATAGAGAGAGAGAGAAAGAGAAAGAAATGGGGTTGGAGAGAGAGGGAGGGGAGGGAGGGGAGGGAGGGAGAAAGAGGAAGAATAGGGATGAGAGTGAAAGAGGGGAGGGGGATGGACAGAGAGAATAGAGAGAGAGAAAGAGGGAGTGAGGAAGTGGAGATTAACATTACCTGAAGAGGTAAATACGGATAATGTAGATTCAAACCCTTTTAAACAACTTTTATCAACAAATCCTTGACATCTGCTGACTTGGGTCTTTGTCCCAAATTGCATCTTATCTGATCTTATCTTATCACTATGGGTCCTGGTCAAAAGTAGTGCCCTAGATAGGGAATAGGGAGTCATTAGTGATGGGCCCTAGGTTTCTGCTGTTGACTAATGCAGTTGGTGGTGTAGGAAGGTGTGGTGCAGGAGCTATAACAGGTACAATAATGTTGGCGTAGTACTAGCAGCAGCAGGCCCTACTTACAAGATAGTTCCCTTTTAAACATTCATCTTGAAATGTCAACCAAATCCTCCTCCGGGATTCAATTTGTTCATCAATGCGTTTTCACACGTTTTTGTTTCTTCGTGACCTGTCAATGTGGTGTAGTGGTGACACTCCTGGCTCGCAACACACATGCAACTCCTGGCTGGGTTAAAATCATTGTCATTCTTTCCAGCTTTCTCCACTCTCCAACCCCTTTGTAATTTCTAAACTGTCTTTTCTTTCTTAAAAAGAATAGGGAACACAAAGTAAGCACCAACTCACCCACACTGAGAGCCCAGCAGGATCCAAACACTCCACATCATCTGTATTGGCATAAACATAGGCCCATACAAGAAATACGATCAATTATATTATGAACAGCTTGTGAGGGGTATAAGACAGACAAACAACAAATAATAAACAACAAATTAACTAAATAAACAAACGCCCCAATTTACAGTGACACTGATAATGTATACTGTACAACTACACCAAAAATGTCTTCGATGCAATTTAAATAATCACAACAAAAGGGGTGACACAGTCAATCAAGCAGGGGTAGCGCATGTTAGGACAGTTTCACACGGTATGGTCTTGGCTTAACCCTTTTGGTACTGGAGCGAGGAGACTTGAGACTGAGGTTGCATCCCAAATGGCACCGATTCCTATATAGTGCACTACTTTTGACCTTGGCTCTGGTCAAAAGTAGTCCATTTGATAGAGAATCGGGTGCCATTTTGGCCGCAGCCTGTCCAGACTAAATGCGGTCTCTAGTAGGTCAGGAGAAGATGTGAAAGGCAGTGAAAGAGAACAGGGATGGGCAACTGGAGGCCCGCGGCCCCCCTCGGATCAATCCCCCCCCAATTTTTTAAATCGTAATCAGTAAACTTCATGGAACACAAAGAGCGACTGCCTCAGGATCGATTTTCGCCTAAAATGACATACCTAAATCTAATTACCTGTAACTCAGGCCCTGAAGCAAGGATATGCATATTCTTGGTACCATTTGAAAGGAAACACTTTGAAGTTTGTGGAAATGTGAAAGGAATGTATGAGAATAACACAATATATATGGTAAAAGATAATAAAAATAAAACAACCGTTCTTTTGTATTTTTTTGGTACCATCATCTTTGAAATGCAATAGAAAGGCCATAATATATTATTCCAGCCCAGCTGCAATTTAGATTTTGGCCACTAGATGGCAGCAGTGTATGTGCAAAGTTTACGACGGATCCAATGAACCATTGCATTTCTGTTCAAACTTTTGTATCAAGACTGCCCAAATGTGCCTAATTTGTTTATTAATAACTTTTCATGTTCAAAACTGTATTTCACTGTAATAGCTACTGTAAATTGGACAGTGCAGTTAGATTTAACAAGAATTTAAGCTTTCTGCCAATATCAGATATGTCTATGTCCTGGGAAATGTTCTTGTTACTTACAACCTCATGCTAATCGCATTAGCCTACGTTAACTCAACCGTCCCGTGGAAGGGACACTTATCCCGAATACGTTTTTAATAGAAAATGACTCAAGTAAAAGTAAAAGTCACCCAGTAAAAATATTACTTGAGTAAAAGTATTTGGTTTTAAATGTACTTAAGTACCAAAAGTAAATGGAATTGCTAAAATGTACTTAAGTATCAAAAGTAAATGGACAAGTATAAACCATATCAAATTCCTTATATTAAGCAAACCAGACGGCATGGTATTCTTGTTTTCAAAATGTATGGATAGCCAGGGGCACGCTCCAACACAGACACAATTTACAAACAAAGCATTTGTGTTTAGTGAGTCCGCCAGATGACCAGAGATGTTCTCTTGATAAGTGTGTGAATTGGACCATTTTCCTGTCAAAATGTAACAAGTACTTTTGGATACCAGGGAAAATGTATGGAGTAAAAAGTACATTATTTTCTTTAGGAATGTAGTAAAGTAAAAGTTGTGAAAAAGTATAAATAGCAAAGTAAAGTAGAAAGACAGGGAATTGTTACTAGGATTAAATATCAGGAATTGTGAAAAACTGAGTTTAAATGTATTTGGCTAAGGTGTATGTAAACTTCCGACTTCAACTGTATATCCGCCTCACTCTCAAATAGAGTAGTACTGCTAGGTTTTACACAGTCAAATATAACAAATTACTAATTTTTACAAAGAACTATACAAATGAAACATTTGTGACAATATTTAAAAAATGTTTTACAAAAATAGTGTATGCAAAACATTTACATTTGACATTTTAGTCATTTAGCAGAGGCTCTTATCCAGAGTGACTTACAGTAAGTGCATTAATCTTAAAATAGCTATGTGAGACAACCACATATCACAGTAAAATATACAGGATATGAACATTCCATTCCAGCAAAACATTGTATATATAGCGTTTTTCATACACATCTATGAATTGTTAACCTGAGAACAATAATATAATAAACACACATGAAGGTACCCATAATCAAGAATGTCTGATGAAACAACACAAAATGTGAAAAATTGGTGGATCTAGCATTTTGGAAATAACCTCTCAAAATGTCCACACTATGAGGTTGGAATAATACTGTGAAAATGATAACAATGCCCTTTTCAGTGTAAGAGCTATTTGAAAAGACAGCCTGAAATGTCAGCCTGTTTTGGTGGGATGGAGTTTTGGCCTGCCTTGTGACATCACCAGGCGGCAAATTAGTTCATAGACCAATAAGAAAGGTATTTTAACTAATCCCAGATTACTAAACCCTCCACCTCCAAATCGATCCCGCTCCAGAGTACAGGACTCAGTGTAACGCTCATTCCTTCGACAATAAACCCGAATCCGACCATCGCCCCTGGTGAGACGAAACTGTGACTCGTCAGGGAAGAGCACTTTTTGCCAGTCCTGTCTGGTCCAGCGACGGTGGGTTTGTGCCCATAGGCAACGTTGTTGCCGGTGATGTCTGATGAGGACCTGCCTTACAACAGGCCTACAAGCCCTCAGTCCAGCCTCTCTCAGCCTATTGCGGACAATCTGAGCACTGATGGAGGGATTGTGTGTTCCTGGTGTAACTCAGGCAGTTGTTGTTGCCATCCTCTACCTGTCCCGCAGGTGTGATGTTCGGATGTACCGATCCTGTGCAGGTGTTGTTACACATGGTCTGCCACTGCGAGGACGATCAGCTGTTCGTCCTGTCTCCCTGTAGCACTGTCTTAGGCGTCTCACAGTACGGACATTGCAATTTATTGCTCTGGCCACGTCTGCAATCCTCCTGCCTCATTTCAGCATGTCTAAGGCACGTTCACACAGATGAGCAGGGACCCTGGGCATCTTTCTTTTGGTGTTTTTCAGAGTCAGTAGAAAGGTATCCTAAGTTTTCATAACTGTGACCTTAATTGTCTACCGTCTGTAAGCTGTTAGTGTCTTAGCGACCGTTCCACAGGTGCATGTTCATTAATTGTTTATGGTTCATTGAACAAGCATGGGAAACAGTGTTTAAACCCTTTACAATAAAGATCTGTGAAGTTATTTGGATTTTTACGAATTATCTTTGAAAGACGGGATCCTGAAAAAGGGACGTTTCTTTTTTTGCTGAGTTTGTGTTAATTGAAGATTGGACCCGAGGTTTCTTTGTCCTAGTTTAATCTTTTTTAGTACGTACAGTCGTGGCCAAAAGTTGAGAATGACACAAATATACATTTTCACAAAGTCTGCTGCCTCAGTTTGTATGATGGCAATTTGCATATACTCCAGAATGTTATGAAGAGTGATCAGATGAATTGCAATTATTTGCAAAGTCCCTCTTTGCCATGCAAAGGAACTGAATCCCACAAAAACATTTCCACTGCTGATTGAGTTTGAATAACAGACTTGAAGCTTCAAAAGGAGGGGGGTGCTTGGAATCATTGTTCTTCCTCTGTCAAACATGGTTACCTGCAAGGAAACACGTGCCGTCATCATTGCTTTGCACAAAAAAAGGGCTTCACAGGCAAGGATATTGCTGCCAGTAAGATTGCACCTAAATCAACCATTTATCGGATCATCAAGAACTTCAAGGAAAGCGGTTCAATTGTTGTGAAGAAGGCTGCAGGGCGACCCAGAAAGTCCAGCAAGCGCCAGGACTGTCTTCTAAAGTTGATTCTCGAGGTCGACCTATTATGATTTTTCAACGCCGATACCAATTATTGGAGGACCAAAAAAGCCGATACCGATTAATCGGACGATTTAATAAAAAAAAAAAAAAATTGTAATAATGACATTTACAACAATACTGAATTAACACTTATTTTAACTTAATATAAAACATCAATAACATCAATTTAGCCTTAAATAAATAATGAAACATGTTCAATTTGGTTTAAATAATGCAAAAACAAAGTGTTGGAGATGAAGGTGTCAGTGTAATAGTCCGGTGGCCATTTGATTAATTGTTCAGCAGTCTAATGGCTTGGGGAAGCAGTCTAATGGCTTAGAAGCTGTTAAGGAGCCTTTTGGTCTTAGACTTGCCACGCGGTATCAGAGAAAACACTGGGTACTGTGTGTCCTTAGTCCCCTCCTGCACTCCCTGTTCATCACGACTGCGTGGCAATAACTTCACATTTTGATGACCATATAGGATTTAGGCTATCTCTTGTTGGTCCTTGTTATCCGGGATCTTTGGGGTGCCCTTACCCCCAGTTAAGTTGACATTCAAAATGGTTAAGGTTTAGGGTACGAGCGTCCCAATGATTCTGAAAAGCACTATAGTTTGTTGGGGACCTCAGACTAGGGGCGGGGTCGGAGGACTCATGCTATCCCAGCATGCAATAGTCGGAGCTGCACCCGAAACGCGCAGCCGCGGACCAACGTGCGTGAATACGGAAAGAAAAATTAATAAATGAAAATTTAATTTAGCCGGATTATTATTGTATTACAACCAACACAAAAAGAAGCAACATTTGGATCCGAACATTCATTTATCTGTACTGATACGGTGATCTTGGAGGGAACGAACGATCGAGGGTTTAGCTAGCTACTGAAAATGTCCCTGGTTTGTGCAAGTAAGTTCGAATGAATGAATGAGTCGAGTTGCCCTTCCGGAACGTTAGCGGTACACAGACCGAAAATATCACGTATGTTTGTGTATAATAATGTCTCTAGAACCTTCCCTTATTATTGTCACCATATGCATGTTATGCATTTCAATTATCAAGCAACCCGTTTCAAACATTGTGGATCAGCTTGACATCGGTGTTATATCTGCAAAGTACAGTTAAACGGTAATGTGTCCTTCCATCTTCTGACTAGAGTTGCGTTTTCCGTATTTATATTGTAATTGCGGGCATGCACATTTACCCCTCTCGCTCTACGGTCCATCCAGTATCAAATGAGGTCCCGGAGCACCCGTGCGTGTCGCCGGTGTCCAACCAGGTGTTCGAGCGGCGGTTGATTGAGAAGTACATAGCTGAGAATGGAACAGACCCTATGAATGGGCAGCCTCTGTCAGAGGAACAGCTGATAGACATTAAAGGTGAGGGATACATGGAAGGAGAGTGTGTTCAGATCTGATGCTGAGCTGAAGTCAACACAGTAAGGGTAATCCATATTATTTGACTTCCAACTATTCCTGCATGGTGCCTGGTCATTTCTAGGCTAGAGTGTATTCTGCCACTTCAACGACAATGGTGACCCCACTAGTCAGGGGATATCTCACTACATTAAGCTATCTTTGTCTCCTCCTGCCTCAGTCTCTCACCCCATCAGACCCAAAGCTCCCTCATCCACTAGCATCCCAGCCATCCTCAAAGCTCTGCAGGACGAGTGGGTGAGTCCATGTTTACTCGGCTACACTCCCCTTCGCTGTGTCTGAACTGAGACACACACACACACTCTTCTAAAACGGTCTCTCTCTCTTAGGATGCGGTGATGCTCCACAGTTTCACCTTGAGGCAGCAGCTGCAGACAACGCGTCAAGAACTAAGCCACGCCCTCTACCAGCACGACGCCGCCTGCAGGGTCATCGCCCGTCTCACCAAGGAGGTCACTGCCGCCAGAGAGGGTGAGAGATATATACATACGCACTCACACACATTATGCACTTGTGTACACACACACACACACACATTATGCACTTATATACACACACGCTTGTGTACACACGCATTATGCACTTATATACACACACATGCTTGTACACTCAACACATGATTATACATTCTAACACACACACACAGTATTATAGACAGACACACAGGCAAGCATACTTGCACACACTCTTATGTTAATCTGGAAACAGCTTTGGATGTTAGTGGCCATGGGGCGTCACTTCTCATTTCTCCTCTGCTATGTTTTACCCTTCTCTCTCCCCGTAGCTCTGGCCACTCTGAAGCCACAGGCAGGATTGGTGGTGGCTCAGGCAGTCGCTTCCCAGCCCCATGTCACGGTCAGTGATAGGCTCAAAGCCCTCAGTCAATATTTTTAAATTGAGAGTTAACTGGTTCGCATGAGCTCAAAGTCTGTTTCTTGATTGAAGTCTTCGGTCTAAGTGAGACCTGTAAAGTTGTAGTATCTATATGTTCATAAAAATGAGTTTTAACAGCTGACGCAAATACACGTTTTCTAAAAAGGAATGTACAATTCTCGTTTGTTATTGATTCTGTGTTTCATCTCGCAGGCTGGAGGTGCAGGAGAGCCCATGGAGGTCAGTGAGCAGGTGGGAATGATACCAGAGATCATACAGAAGGTAAGAGATGTCCTCACATACATTCACATCCACAGTACAAGAGGAATGATTACCACCCTGTTATACTAGACTATCATGTGCGTTCATTGCAAATAGTACCATTTAAGGCCGCGGTGTATCAAACCTTGAAATAACCAATCAACCATGCTGTCACACTACACAGCACAGTGTCCTATACTAAGATGCCCACCTCTCTCCACAGCTGCAAGACAAGGCCACTGTCCTGACCACGGAGAGAAAGAAGGTAACTATTCAAACGCCAAAGAAGTCCCTATCAAGCAACCTCCCTGTTGTTATTCATAGATGAACCTACCTAATGTCAAACCAGTTGTCAGCTTAGTATAGGCTATGGGCTGTCTCCCCAATGGAGTACAATGGCTCCCTACATAGGGCACTACTTTTGAACGGGGGCCATAGGGTGACATTTGGGACATGGCCATGCTAGGATATATTTTTGTCCACACTTCACCTCTACCGTCTCTCTTCCCACAGAGAGGAAAGACAGTTCCAGAAGAGCTGGTCCGAACGGAGGACCTCAGCAAGTACAGACAAGTCGCTACCCATGCTGTGAGTACGTGTGTGTGTGTGTGACCTCTAGCTATGGCTGGTGTTGGAACACTTTATTCTTCAAACCTTGGGCAAGTTCAGAAAGGTTCCTCCCTGTTTCAGATCATTTTTCTTCCATTTCATTCCTACTGAACACAGCCCTAAATTATGTTTATGTATCTGTCTCTCTCTCTGTGTGTCTGTCTGTCAGGGTCTCCACAGTGCCAGTGTGCCTGGGATCCTGTCTCTGGACCTGTGTCCCTCCGACACCAACAAAGTGCTCACTGGTGAGACACACACACACACAGTCTACGGGCCATTGTAGATATACACACACATTGTTTCTGTGTGAATTCCATCAAAATGCTTCCTCCCTTCCTTGAGGAAACAAAAAATACTATGGCACACCCTACATTTCCTATATAGTGCACTGCTCTTGACCAGAAGGCTGATGTTTGGGATGCAGACCCTGGCCTGACCCAGATACAACTCCTAACCTCTCTGTCTCCCTCTACAGGCGGGGCTGATAAGAACGTGGTGGTGTTTGATAAGAAGGAGGAGCAGATCATCGCAACCCTGAAAGGACATACCAAGAAGGTCACCTCTGTCATCTACCACCCCTCTCAGGTGAGACACACACACCTTTCCTTTACTCTCCATTGACATAGTCCGCAGCAATGTCTTGCACTGGAATTACTCTGTAACTCTAATATCCCTTACCTCAACAATTTCTCTCTCTCCCCTTTCCCTCTCTGCGCACTCTCCTCCACTCCCTCCAGTCGGTAGTGTTCTCAGCCTCTCCAGACAGCACTATCCGCGTGTGGTCCGTTACCGGGGGCAACTGTGTCCAGGTGGTGCGGGCTCACGAGGCGAGCGTCACCGGGCTCTCCCTCCACGCCACCGGAGACTACCTGCTCAGCTCCTCCGAGGATCAGGTAACACACACACCCACACAAAACATATGTACACACACATGGATTTGGATGTCAAGAACATTATGTAAAGACTATTTTTATCTACTGTCTCCCCCTCTTTCTCTACTTTTTATCGCTTCCCTTTTCTCTCTCCATCAGTACTGGGCCTTCTCTGACATCCAAACAGGTCGTGTTCTCACCAAGGTCACTGATGAGGCTGCAGGATGTGGTGAGTGCTTCTCTCTCCCGCTCTTTATTATTTTTATTGAGGAGATAGGAGTAAGTAAGTAGCCTTGTCCAAGCCAGAACAGCCCATAGGGAAGGAGCATATATCCTGTTTCTGTGGTGTGAGGCAGCTTGATGTATAGGTACATCCCCTAGACAGGACACTAGTCTACCACAGGGTGAGAGGGGGGAGTGAGAGGGCAGTGGACTGGATTCGAACCATGGCGATTGTGGCAGCTCTAATCGCTGGACCACACCGTTGGACCTCTCTCTTTGTCTTTCCAGACATTTTATTGACCACATGTTGCTAGGGACAAGACATTTTATTGACCACATGTTGCTAGGGACAAGACGTTTTATTGATCACATGTTGCTAGGGACAAGACGTTTTATTGATCACATGTTGCTAGGGGCAAGACATTTTATTTACCACATGTTGCTAGGGACCAGCTTCCTCTAATTGTCTGTCAGTATCCAAAAGTAGCATTTCCTAACTGTGGGGTCAGCCCACCAAATAATTTCCCACATATCAAGCCCTTTAAATGCCAGGTTGTCTTTCCTATGTAAATAGATAGACAAAAAACAATAACATTTCATCAATCCCCCCCCCCCATGTTCTTTACACGTCCTGTACCCCTCCAGCTCTGACCTGTGCCCAGTTCCACCCTGACGGTCTGATCTTCGGGACGGGGACGGCCGACTCTCAGATCAAGATCTGGGACCTGAAGGAGCGCACCAACGTGGCCAACTTCCCCGGCCACATCGGCCCTGTCACCTCCATCGCCTTCTCTGAGAACGGATACTACCTGGCTACAGGTGAGATTGCTGTGTGTTTGTGAGAGAGAGGACTCTCTCTGTGTATGTGTGAGCGCACACGTGAGAGAGAAGATTAGCTTTGTGTGTGTGTCAGTCTCTGTTACACTCTCTGTGAGTGAGTGACTGTGTGTGAAGTTGTCTTTATTCCTTTGTGTAAACACTGTTAGACATTATTGCTCACCTCCAGTGGTGATTTTAGCATGTAAATCTTGGTGGGGCAAACTCCCCCTAATGTTTTGGGATGCAGGCCAGAGAAGCCACAAAACAATACATTAATTGCACTTTTACGGTGACAAAATCTGCCCACAAAACGGCTAGGGCCTGCATAAATCTCTCTCAACAGCTGAGCTTTCTGTTCAGCACCATGGAGTGAATCCTTACCACCGCTACACCTGTCTATTAGCAGAGCCTTGTCTGGCAGCAAAACTGCCTTTAAAAAAGCAAAAACATAACTGATATGACTGACTTGCTTAAACAAATGTGGTTACTACTGACAATTGAGATGTCCAAACTATGGCATAAGGGGACGACGAGCGGATAAGAGGCCATCCGTAATTTTGATTAAGACATTAATGAGCGAGCTAGGATGGACGTAGTCAATATAACTGTTTGTTCAGCACTTCTGAAATGTACACATGACAGAATTCAGAACATGGGCCGTTCTTAGTGTTCTCCCTGTACACCAAGTCAGAACCGTAGGATAAATAAAGGGGGCATATAAGCAGACAATGCCATTTCTTACAATATTCAATTACATTTCTCTAAAACAGGCTATAGGCTACAGGTGCACCAACAAGTCAGAACAGTAGGCTAAGTTAGGGATCAGATTATTAAGGTGAGGCACATGGGCTACTAATAGCTTACTACACAACATACACTTAGTATTACTTTTTTGTCTACAGTATACATATCTCCCTGGAATATTACATCATTTATGCGGCAGCATACAATACATCTTTGGACTCAACTTGTTGAGCTGTGCTCACTTGAACAGGACGGTGGCACGGTGTTCCTTTTTGTGGGAAAACTTTCTCATTAAAGTCTAGCATTCTCTTGATTTATGGTGCTTTCGAGACACCTGGGAACTCTGGGGGGGGAAAAGTTTAATCATGACGTCAGTGGTCTTCAGGTCGGAGCTTTATAAAGAGTTCCCGACTTGGAATTCTGAGTTGGATGACCTTTCAAAACATATTTTACCAGGCAGAGCTCTTTAAAAAAAAAAAATCCCCCCAGAACTCCCAGTTGTCTTGATCTCACTGAAGTTTGGCAGAAGTCTTGCTGTATTGACAGCATAGCCAATGTATTCAACCTTTTCTGGCTCATGGCCATGTGAATGTTTGTCCTTTCAAGCTTGGAAAAGAGACTTTAAACCCAGACTTGGACCACACACCCACTCCACTGAATAGCAGGATAGTGATTCCAAACCACTCATTGTTGAATTTGCAACTTGTTGTGTAATGTTTATGTCCAATGGCCCATGAGCATCGATACGTTTTGTCTATGATTTCCCTTCATTTGACAGGCATTGAAAAGGATTTGCCAGTAGATTGTCGACTTGATTCATAATGACGACTGCTTGTCTATCTTGTTAGCTAAGATTTTGAAAGTATGATGTTGACATGATCAGTCATATCAAAGCTACGGTAGATTTAACATCATTTTATCAGTGGCCAATGACCTTGAGCCTTCTTGGATGGGCACTTATAATGTAAATCTATGGCAGTACCCAAGGGGCTTGAATTTTCAAGCTCTCCCTGTAGATTTTGTGCTGACGTTGTGTCCCCATGAGTGACAGAACACTGAGCCAATTGTGAATAAAAATATGTATGATCACAAGTCAAAGAACTACAAATCCTATAGCCTATCCCATCTTGTGTTGCAAAACTGCATGTAAAGAGCTGAGTTGAAAGATACATTTTTAGAAGCGCTGCACACAGGCATAAAAGTCTACTGAAGTGAGACTTTGCCCTTGTTTCTTGGTTATTTACATTGTTTAAATTCACAGGCTAGGTTGTTTTTTTTAATGTTCGAGTTTCAACTGCTCGGTAATAGAGGACAATGCATCTACTAGTCAGACTCTCAATGGCACAAACATGACTTGAGTCACGTTACCATGGCAACCTCCACCTTAAAGGGGCAGGTGAACATTTATGTATCATCTGTGATATTTTGGTTAAAAGACTCTGGTCACAAATAAAATGTAACAATATACCACTACTTCTTACTAGTCCTACATTTGATTGTTTTTTAGAAACATTACAAAGCATGCTCATCTTTTTTTCATGTTTTGTTGGTGTAATTATTGTGAACCCAAATATTTTGGCTGGTTAAATAAAATCTAGTGGCTGGTAGATCATTTTTTTAATCTACTTGACACAGTGGTTGTTCCACTGGTGGATAGGATAAATCTTCTCACCCCCCTCCCCCTTAAAAGACCTAGATGCACTATTGTAAAGTGGCTGTTCCACTGGATGTCATAAGGTGAAAGTACCAATTTGTAAGTCGCTCTGGATAAGAGCGTCTGCTAAATGACTTAAATGTAAGGTAAATGTAAATGTTTGGCCCTGCTCACCTCCTCTCTCATGTCTCCAGGTGCACAGGACAGCTCAGTGAAGCTCTGGGATCTGAGGAAGCTGAAAAATTTCAAAACCATCACCCTGGACAACAACTATGAGGTAAGTAGTGCACGTCTGTAATGACCTCTATTCCCTACACTACTTTTGGCCAGAGCCAAGTGCACAATCTAAGAAATCCGCTGCTATTTGAGAGACAGTCGTTGTAGACTGGACATTCAGAAGCTAGTCGTGCTACAATCTAGCCTGGTCCCACATCAGTTTGTGCTCTTGCCATCTCCATTTCCGTCACTGGCATGAAAATTCCATAAGGAGTTTGCAAGAGAACAGAAGCCGACTGGCACCCAGGCTAGCAACGGTCTGCTCTGTATGAATACTGTAATCTCCTGTTACTGAACTACCCTGTAAATTTAGATAAATGATACGTGAGTCTCTTTCCTCTCCCTCAGGTGAAGTCCCTGGTGTTTGACCAGAGTGGGACGTACCTGGCTGTGGGTGGCACTGACATCAGGGTCTACATCTGTAAGCAGTGGTCCGAGGTCCTCAACTTCACAGGTAAGAGAATGCACTGTGTGTGTCATACTGCTAGAGATGCAATGGCGAAGTGGTGATGAGTTAGCTTGGGACAGAAACAGTGGTCTAGAGGTGGGTCTTCAAAGTGCCTGGCTGGATGACGATAATAGCAAGTGTGTATATATTAGATGACTTAAATGTAATGTAATGTAGTTTATCAGCACCTCCCCAACTTTATTCGGTGTGCGTCAACTCATGCTTTTGAGTTGATTTCAAGTCAAAACATTTTTGTTTTTCTTTACCCAGAACACACTGGGGTGGTGACAGGCGTGGCCTTTGGGGAGCACGCCCAGTTCCTCACCTCCACTGGAATGGACAGGAGCCTCAAGTTCTACAGCCTGTAACAACACGGATCATATGAGCAGAGTGATGGATGTCTCTGATTGGCTGGCCTCTCTGAGGTCACGCTGAGGATGTATGCATGGAAAGAGACTTTGGCTGTGTCCCAAATGGCACCCTAGGGAAAAGGATTCCATCTGGGGGGGGACAGACCCTGCAGCAGTTGATCAGAAGGGACATGAGGCTTGATTGGATAATAAACTGAGGCTAGAATGTTAGAATGATTTTTAACTGATATGCTCTTAATAATAAGGATCGGACCCTCTTTTTCAATTTTCGCCTAAAATTACATCCCTAAATCTAACTACCTGTAGTTCAGGAACTGAAGCAAGGATATGCATATTCTTGAAACCATTTGAAAGGAAACACTTTTGAAGTTTATGGAAATGTGAAATTAATGTAGGAGAATATAACACATTAGATTGACAAAAGAATACAAAAAAAAACATCAGCTCTGAAATGCAAGAGAAAGGCTACAATGTATTATTACAGTTCAGGTGCAATTTAGATTTTGGAGTGTATGTGCAAAGTTTTAGACTGATCCAATGAACCATTGCATGTTCAAAATGTTTATGAAGTCTGCCCAAATGTGTCTAGTTGGTCTATTGATACATTTTCAGTACATAACTGTGCACTCTCCTAAAACAATAGCATGGTATTCTTAGCTACTGTAAATTGGACAGTGCAGTTAGATTAACAACCTGCCCAGGGGCTGCAGTTGAAAATTAGCTGGCTGGCTAAAACCGGCACTTATACTGAAACATTGATTAATGTGCACTGTCCCTGTAAAAATAAATAAATTCAAACAAGAATTCAAGCTTTCTGCCCATATCAGATATGTCTTTGTCCTGGGAAATGTTGTTGTTACTTACAAACTCATGCTAATCGCATTAGCGCGTCCGTCCCGTTGGGGGGGGGGATCAATCCCGTAGAGGTTTTAACAATGGTGAAACAGAGCATATCAGTTTGGATTCCAGGCTACTAGAATGCACCCAAAATATGTCATACAACAATCCTATTGTATATGGCTCATACTATGTTATTGTTGTATTTTACCTTTAACTAAATCAAAGTTTATTTGTCACGTGCGCTGAATACAACAGGTGTAGACCTTACAGTGAAATGCTTACTTACAGGCTCTAACCAATAGTGTGAAAAAAAAGTGTATGTGTAGGTAGGTAAGTAAGTAAAGAAATAAAACCGTAAAACAACATTGGAAAATAAGAGTAGCAAGGCTACAGACACCTGTTAGTCAGGCTTTTTTTATTTAATTTTTTATTTTACTAGGCAAGTCAGTTAAGAACAAATTCTTATTTTCAATGACTGCCTAGGAACAGTGGGTTAACTGCCTGTTCAGGGGCAGAACGACTGATTTGTACCTTGTCAGCTCCGGGGATTCGATCTAGCAACCTTTCGGTTATTGGCCCAACACTCTAACCACTGGGCTGAGAGCCATGGTGTGTGTCCCAAATGACACCCTATTGCCTATAATAGTGCTGCACTACTTTGAAAGGGGCCCTGGTCAAAGGTTGTACACGATAAAGGGAATAGGGTCATTTGGGACGCAAGCATTGACTGAATCACACCAAGAGCCATACAAGCATATTGTAGACCATGTCCTTTCATCAATGTGTATATAGTACCTTGTAAGACCACCCATACCACACACACAAGGGAGCACAAACACAGAGGTGACTTCAGAGTGAACATTGTTGTTGTAGATATATACACTGCTCAAAACAATAAAGGGAACACTAAAATAACACATCCTAGATCTGAATGAATGAAATATTCTTATTAAATACTTTTTTCTTTACATAGTTGAATGTGCTGACAACAAAATCACACAAAAATGATCAATGGAAATCAAATTTATCAACCCATGGAGGTCTGCATTTGTAGTGACACTCAAAATTAAAGTGGAAAACCACACTACAGGCTGATCCAACTTTGATGTAATGTCCTTAAAATAAGTCAAAATGAGGCTCAATAGTGTGTGTGGCCTCCACGTGCCTGTATGACCTCCCTACAACGCCTGGGCATGCTCCTGATGAGGTGCGGATGGTCTCCTGAGGGATCTCCTCCCAAACCTGGACTAAAGCATCCGCCAACTCCTGGACAGTCTGTGGTGCAACGTGGCGTTGGTGGATGGAGCGAGACATGATGTCCCAGATGTGCTCAATTGGATTCAGGTCTGGGGAACGGGCGGGCCAGTCCATAGAATCAATGCCTTCCTCTTGCAGGAACTGCTGACACACTCCAGCCATATGAGGTCTAGCATTGTCTTGCATTAGGAGGAACTCAGAGCCAACCGCACCAGCATATGGTCTCACAAGGGGTCTGAGGATCTCATCTCGGTACCTAATGGCAGTCAGGCTACCTCTGGCGAGCACATGGAGGGCTGTGCGGCCCCCCAAAGAAATGCCACCCCACACCATGACTGACCCACCGCCAAACCGGTCATGCTGGAGGATGTTGCAGACAGCAGAACGTTCTCCACGGCGTCTAAAGACTGTCACGTCTGTCACATGCTCAGTGTGAACCTGCTTTCATCTGTGAAGAGCACAGGGCGCCAGTGGCGAATTTGCCAATCTTGGTGTTCTCTGGCAAATGCCAAACGTCCTGCACGGTGTTGGGCTGTAAGCACAACCCCCACCTGTGGACGTCGGGCCCTCATACCACCCTCATGGAGTCTGTTTCTGACCGTTTGAGCAGACACATGCACATTTCTGGCCTGCTGGAGGTCATTTTGCAGGGCTCTGGCAGTGCTCCTCGAACAAAGGCGGAGGTAGCGGTCCTGCTGCTGGGTTGTTGCCTCCTCCACATCTCCTGATGTACTGGCCTGTCTCCTGGTAGCGCCTCCATGCTCTGGACACTACGCTGACAGACACAGCAAACCTTCTTGCCACAGCTCGCATTGATGTGCCATCCTGGATGAGCTGCACTACCTGAGCCACTTGTGTGGGTTGTAGACTCCGTCTCATGCTACCACTAGAGTGAAAGCACCGCCAGCATTCAAAAGTGACCAAAACATCAGCCAGGAAGCATAGGAACTGAGAAGTGGTCTGTGGTTACCAGCTGCAGAACCACTCCTTTATTGGGGGTGTCTTGCTAATTGCCTATAATTTCCACCTGTTGTCTATTCCATTTGCACAACAGCATATGAAATCTATTGTCAATCAGTGTTGCTTCCTAAGTGGACAGTTTGATTTCACAGAAGTGTTCCCTTCATTTTTTTGAGCAGTGTATATATTTTTGAAACTCAGTGCCATCTTATTTTGATTAATATCGTAACAGTATCAGAATGTGGTCTTAGTCTTCACAGCTTGTGGATTTCATGTTGATTTCATGCCTTCTATTCTCCATTTCCGTGTTTAAAAAAACCGATCCATTATGTTTATTGTACAATGTGAATGATTTTGATTAGTTGGTAAGTGATGTCATTGATTTGATGAAATTCTAATATATTTGTACATTTTTAAACCCTCGGTTCCATTTCACTGTTTTTTTCCTTATCTTTATTTCCTTATCCTATTGTCCTTCATTTCTCTCTTCATGAAATGCCTGTTTTATGCATTTTTCTTTTACAGATCTTTTGCCAGGTGAAGACTTTGTTTGTTTTTTGGATCATCAATCAATAAACATAAAAATAATCCAATCCGCTCTCATTGTGTGGTCTGTTACATGCTTATTACACATGCCCTCTTGAGTTTGAGAGTGGAACAGTGTGACACAGAAGAAAGACAAAGGAAAAAAACGACCTCAAATAGTTTCAGCCATCTTAACTTCGTTATCTAACGTGCATCTGTACTGTAGTCCCTTTGTTTACATCTCTGCAGAGTGCACGTTGCACCATCCCAATTGCTAGAGGGAGAAATGCTGGGATAACGTGCCCTACGGCTAACAGATCGCTATCCGGCGAGCTAGCTAGATAACGGTAAATTACAGAAGTTAGCTAGCTAGCTAGATAACGGTAAATTACAGAAGTTCATTTTCGTTTCACGTAGCTAGCTATCACCCTACGATGAAGACATGTCGATGAAATGATGATGAAATGGTCAACCATCTCTATTTGACGGGCATGTGTACAGTTATGCTAGCCAACGTCAGATAGTTTCTCTTTACTAGCTAGGTTATTGCTAGGTGTTTTGATGCTGATGACAGCTAGCCAGCTTAGCGTCTCCAACAGCAACGAATCGGGACATTGCTGCATGGCTCAAAAGAGAGTAGTTAGCGAAATTGCCTTGAGTAATTGTATCCTCCTAGCATCGTATCCCAGCAAGCTATGCTGAATCCGGTTAAACTTAAACTAGCTCATCACTGGCCCTAGGATTTCAGAGCTCTAGAGTCTAGTCCCAGCTTTGATGCACATGCCCTGTCTCTGCCATCTAGATGGTAGCAAGGTGAACAGGCCATGGCTCGGGTGGCTGAGGTCCTTGATGATCTTCTTGGCCTTCCTGTGACACCGGGTGCTGTAGATGTCCTGGAGGGCAGGCAGTGCGCCCCAGCTTCTGGAGAGCCCTGCTGTTGTGGGCGGTGCAATTGCTGTACCAGGCGGTGATGTAGCCCTACAGGATGCACTCACTGGTGCATCTGTAGAAGTTTATGAGGGCCTTAGGGGCCAAACCTAATTCCTTCAGCCTCCTGATGTTGAAGAGGCACTGTGCGCCTTCTTCACTACGCTATCTGTGTGAAGGGACTATATCAAATCAAATTGTGTTTGTCACATACGCCGAACACACCAGGTGTAGACTTGACCGTGAAATGCTTAATTAAGAACCCTTTCCCAACAATGCAGAGTTAAAAATAAAGAAAATCACCACACAAAAAAAGTAGTAAAACAATAAATAACAATAAACTCGGCTATATACAAGGAGTACCTGTACAAGTCAATGTGCAGGGGTACGAGGTAGTTAAGGTAATATGTACATGTAGGTAGGGGTAAAAGTGACTAGGCAGGATAGATAATAAAGTGTAGTAGCAGCGTATGTGAAGAATGTTAAAGTGTGTGCGTGTGTTTTGTGTGTGTGAGCATATGTAAGTGTGCGTGTGTGTGTTGGAGTGTCAGTATATGTATATGTGAGTGTGTGGGTAGAGTCCAGTGAGTGGGCATAGAGTCAATGATAGTGGAAAAAAGGGTAAATTAAATTCCAGGTAGTCATTTGATTAACTGTTCAGCAGTCTTATGGCTTGGGGGTAGAAGCTTTACAGGATCCTTTTGGTCCCACACTTGCTGTGCAGTAGCAGAGAGAACAGTCTATAGCTTCGGTGGCTGATTTGTTTGACAATTTCACAGGCATTCCTCTGGATGGCAGGGAGCTTGGCCCCAGTGATGTACTGGGCCATCCGCACTAGCCTCTGTAGCGCCTTGCGGTCTGATGCCAAGCAGTTGCCATACCAAGCTGTGATGCAGCCAGTCAAGATGCTCTCAGTTGTAGAGCTGTAGAGCTTGTTGAGGATCTAAGGGCCCATGCCATTTCAGGTTGTCAGTGACATGAACACAGAGGAACTTGAAACTTTTGACCCTCTCCACTGCGGCCTGTCAATGTGGATGGAGGCGTCCTCTCTCTGCTGTCTCCTGTAGTCCACGATCAGCTCCTTTGTTGTGTTGAGGGAGAGGTTATTTTCCTGGCACCACTCCGACCAGGGCTCTCACCTCCTCCCTGAAGGCTGCCTCGTCGCTGTTGGTAGTCAGACCTACCACTGTTGTGTCGTCAGCAAACTTGATGATTGAGTTGGAGATATGCGCCACGCAGTCATGGGTGAACAGGGAGTACAGGAGAGAGCTGAGCACGCACCCCTGTGGGGCCCCTGTGTTGAGGATCAGCATGGCGGAGGTGTAGTTTCCGACAGTCAGGAAGTCCAGGACCCAGTTGCACAGGGAGGGCTTCAGACCCAGGGCCCTGAGCTTAGTGATGAGCTTGGAGGGCACTATGGCGTTGAAAGCAGAGCTGTAGTCGATGAACAGCATTCTTACATAGGTATTTCTCATGCCCAGGTGGGATAGGGCACTGTGCAGAGCAATGGCGATTGTATCGTTCGTGGATCTGATATGCAAATTGTAGTGGGTCTAGGGTGGCATGATCCTTGGTGATATGATCCTTGACTAGCCTCTCAAAGCACTTCATGATGACAGAAGTGAGTTCTACGGGGAGATAGTCATTTAGTTCAGTCACCTTTGCTTTCTTGGGTACGGGAACAATGGTGGCCATCTTGACGCAAGTAGGGACAACAGGCTGGGATATGGAGAGATGGAATATGTCCGTAAACACTCCAGCCAGCTGGTCTGCACATGCTCTGAAGACACGGCTTGGGATGCCGTCCGGCTGTCAGCCTTGCGAGGGTTTACACGCTAAACGACTTACTCACGTCGTCCACAGGGAACGATAGCACACAGTCCTCGTGAGCGTCCATCACTATTTAATACAGCCTATGTATCTTTGCTTTGTCTCCCTCTATGTAGGTCTGAATACTTCATTATAACAATGTAATTAGATGCTAACTAGCTACTATTTATATTAGTAGTGATAGTACTTCCATATATACTAAAGTGTACTGCAGCTCTCTGATTTCCTTTTCTTATTTGCAGTACATACTGACTTTGATTTAGGTTTGAGTGACTGTAGTATTTTATCAGTCTCTCGCTCTCTCTCCCCTCCTCTCTCTCTCTCTCTCTCATTACCATCTCTCAATCACATGGGGTAGTATCCTGTTCTCTTCCCCTCGTCCTAAACTCATTTACTGTCAGGCCATCTGTCCCGGAGTCACATATCGAGAACTGAACTTTTCTGTGTTCAGTAGCTCGCTACACCTATCCCTCCTTTCTCTCCATCTTTCCATCCTTCTCTTGATGCTTACAATGCTCTCCGGACTGTCTGTATTAGCTTTCATTTCTTTACATTTTATTTACCGTTGTTTAACCCACCAGCTAGGTCAAATTGAGAAGAAACACCTTTTCTTTTTAGCCTGGTCCCAGATCTGTTTGTGCTCTTGCGAACTCCACTGCTGTCAGTGTCAAGCCAAACATTGACACTCATGCTATTCTCTTTTTACAATAATGAATCTATCTGAAATTTTGAACAGGTCATTTATAATATCTTTTAAAAGTTGATTGTTTATTTGACACTCATTTCTACAGGTCGCCGTGGGCACGTTCTTTCGGAGCGAGGAGGTGTGTCTTGTGCAGCTCTTTCTCCAATCGGGGTCAGCCTACAACTGCGCCAGCGAGCTTGGAGAGCTGGGTCTGGTCGAATTCAGAGATGTGAGTTGTTCCCTTTGACATTTTAGTATTGAACATCTATTGTAATGCTGATAATAGACTAATTAGACAATAAGCTTACTTGGCTCATAAATGTATAATTCAAGTCCATACCATAGATATCCTATTAAATTACTAGAGGGCCTATGCCATCAATCCTCAAAGTTCTAGAATGGGGTGAAAATGGCAGCCATTGTGGTCAGGGAGAAATCCAAGCCAGTCCAATTGGAATGAATGGTAGTAAATGCATAGGTGATGCATTTCCTGCTTCTACTTAAGGCACGTAGAATAACATAAATTGTCTAAGTCCTAGCATTAACTGATTTCAGCCAGTGTATGGCTGTGGATGGACTGCATTATTTGAACGGAGTGTTGGCATATTGTCAGTTAATTTGAAAAAACAATGGAATCATTCCTCTTAGACTGTATGGTTAGCTAGCTAACAAACATACAGGGCAGATAATCTTCACATTCATTGTTTTACACAATTATCTTATTACATCACTGGCAAACTATGGTTGGCCAATGCCCTTACCAACATGGCTGACCGTTTAATCTGTCATAAGAAGCTTCACATTCATTCTAGTATTCTAATTCCTAATTCTTCTCCTCTTCCTCCTTCTCCTCCGTCCTCTCCACTCCAGTTGAAACCCAATGTCAACTCGTTCCAGAGGAAGTTTGTGAACGAGGTGCGGCGCTGTGAGGAGATGGAGAAGTCCTTCAGTGAGTCTCTGACCTCTGACCTTCACACCATACGATCAGAGAGCACTCTCATATGGGATATTCATCAAGCCTCCTCTACACATCCTCTTTGATAATCTGCATCTGATATCCACTTGCTCCCTCATTCCTCTTCCACTCTCCTTTTCTGCACATCTTCTATTCCTTCGCCATCCCTCCATCGGTTCATCATCCCTTCGTTCATCTCCCCACCTCACCTTTCCTTCTCTTCACCCCCCTCTCCCCAGCGTACCTGGAGCAGGAGATCGGCCGGTCCCTGTTCCCCCCGCTGGCGGGTCCTCTCCCCACCCCCAGCCCTGTGCCCTCCGCTCCCCAGCCCAGAGAACTCATGGCCATCGAGGAGGAGAGCGAGAGGCTGGCCAGGGAGCTACGAGAGGTGAAGACGGGGAGGTAGAGAAGCGAGGAGGGGGGAGGAAACGGGAGAGGAGTGAGGGGGAGAGGAAACGGGAGAGGAGTTGAGGGGAAGAGAAGAGGGAAAGATACTGAGAAGGGGAGAGGCACTGTTTTTGCAATTTACACTACGAGACCATATACAACTGTATTCCAGGCTGTTTGTATTCCTTTCATTGTCTGGGCTATTCATACTCTGACCACTGTTCTGCTGTGCTGCTGTCTGATTGGTCCAGGTGTCCAGGAACAGAGACAGCCTGATGAACCAGCTGATCCAGCTCAGCCAATACAGAGGGTTTTAGATCCAGACACAGTCCCTCACAGTCTCACAGGTATGAACTACAGATCCCACCATGGTCTCTAACCACCTCACAGCTATGAACTACAGACCGCAGCATGGTCTCTAACCACCTCACAGGTATGAACTACAGATCCCGGCATGGTCTCAAACCACCTCACAGGTATGAACTACATATCCTAGTATTCTCTCTGCTGCTCTGGGGTCGGCCATTGTTGCACTCACACGCTCTTGGAATTATGAGTTTCCAATGTCAAAAACAATTCAAGTAAACCTCTTAAGTTATTTTCAAACGGGATGGGCTAAGTTTCCTAGGAACTCATGAACACAGCAGATGTGTATGGAAAAGCATGGATTTCTTTAGCTGAAGCTTTCGTTCCCCTTTCATTCTGATGAAGGCCATTGACGGCCGAAACATCAGGATTTTACCTCGAATTAGATAAAGGATAAAGATTTGAATTTTAAGCGAGTGTTGCACCTATTCCTTCCAAACGTTCTTATAATTTTTGGTTGCACTTAGTCTCTCATTGGTTGAGCGCCTTGTACTTAGTCTCATTGGTTGAGCACCTTGACTTAGTCTCTCATTGGTTGAGCGCCTTCTACTATCTCCCTCTCCCATCAGGCTCCGCCTCCCTCTTCTCTGGAGACTGCTGCCTTACTGGACAACAGACAAGACATCAGGCTGAGGTGACATATATATCAGAGGAGGCTGGCGGGATGAGCTATAGGAGGACAGGCTCATTGTAAAGACTGGAATGGAATTAATTGAACGGAATCAAACATATGGAAACCACGTTTGACTCCGTTCCTTGAGTTCCATTCCAGCCATTACAATGAGTCCGTCCTCATATAGCTCTTCCCACCAGCCTTCTCTGATATCAATGGCTTCATTGTCAATGGCTGCGTCTCAAGTAGCACCCTGTTTCCTATACAGTGGTCTGGCTCTGGTCACAAGTAATGCACTATAAAGGCAATTGGGGGCCATAGGGTGCCATTTAGGAAGAACACAATATCAATGGACTTTCCCTACTGGCATGACAAGCAGCTGTCATATAGTTTGCATTGCAATATATAAAAGAGAATATGTGATAAGCAATAGTGGTTGCGTCCCAAGTGGCATCCTATTCCCTAAGGGCCCTGGTCAAAACAAGTACACTATATACTGGGGCGGCAGGTAGTCTAGTGGTTAGAGCGTTGGACTAGTAACTGAAAGGTTGCTAGATCGAATCCCTAAGCTGACAAGTAACTGTTGGACTAGTAACCGAAAGGTTGCTAGATCGAATCCCTGAGCTGACAAGGTAAAAATCTGTCGTTCTGCCCCTGAACAAGGTAGTTAACCCACTGTTCCCAGTTTTTAAAATTTTTAATTTCACCTTTATTTAACCAGGTAGGCTAGTTGAGAACAAGTTCTCATTTGCAACTGCGACCTGGCCAAGATAAAGCATAGCAATTCGACACATACAACAACACAGAGTTACACATGGAATAAACATAACATAGTCAATAATACAGTAGAACAAAAGAAAACAAAAATTCTATATACAGAGAGTGCAAATGAGGTAAGATAAGGGAGTTAAGGCAATAAATAGGCCATGGTGGCGAAGTAATTACAATATTTGCAATTAAACATTGGAATGGTAGATGTGCAGAAGATGAATGTGCAAGTAGGGATACTGGGGTGCAAAGGAGCAAGATAAATAAATAAATACAGTATGGGGATGAGGTAGGTAGATAGATGGGCTGTTTACAGATGGGCTATGTACAGGTGCAGTGATCTGTGGGCTGCTCTGACAGCTGGTTCTGTTATAGTGACCAGTGAGCTGAGAAAAGGCGGGGCTTTACCTAGCAGAGACTTGTAGATAACCTGTAGCCAGTGGGTTTGGCGACGAGTATGAAGCGAGGGCCAACCAACGAGAGCGTACAGGTCGCAATGATGGGTAGTGTGAGGCTGTGGTGACAAAACGGATGGCACTGTGATAGACTGCATCCATTTGTTGAGTAGAGTGTTTGAGGCTATTTTATACATGACATCACCGAAGTCGAGGATCGGTAGGATGGCCAGTTTTACGAGGGTATGTTTTGCAGCATGAGTGAAGGATGCTTTGTTGCGATATAGGAAGCCGATTCTAGATTTAATTTTGGATTGGAGATGCTTAATGTGAGTCTGGAAGGAGAGTTTGCAGTCTAACCAGACACCTAGGTATTTGTAGTTGTCCCCGTATTTAAGTCAGAGCCGTCCAGAGTAGTGATGCTGGACGGGCGAGCAGGTGCGGGCAGTGATCGATTGAATAGCATGCATTTAGTTTTACTTGCGTTTAAGAGCAGTTGGAGGCCACGGAAGGAGAGTTGCATGGCATTGAAGCTCGTCTGGAAGTTAGTTAACACAGTGTCCAAAGAGGGGCCAGAAGTATACAGAATGGCGTCATCTGCGTAGAGGTGGATCAGAGAATCACCAGTAGCAAGAGCAACATCATTGATGTATACAGAGAAGAGAGTTGGCCCGAGAATTGAACCCTGTTGCACCTCCATAGAGACTGCCAGAGGTCCGGACAACAGGCCCCCCGATTTGACACACTGAACTCTATCAGAGAAGTAGTTGGTAAACCAGGCGAGACAATCATTTGAGAAACCAAGGCTGTCGAGTCTGCCAATAAGAATGTGGTGATTGACAGAGTCGAAAGTCTTGGCCAGGTCGATGAATACGGCTGCACAGTAATGTCTCTTATCGATGGCGGTTATGTTGGAAAAGTTGCATATCACGGGGGCTATTCGATGTTAATGCAGAACGCCACAGGATGTTTTTGTGCTGGTCAAGGGCAGACAGGTCTGGAGTGAATATCCAGATATATCCTATATCTGTTCCTAGTTCAATTTTTTTTTTTGAATGGGGCATGCTTATTTAAGATGGTGAGGAAGGCACTTTTAAAGAATAGCCAGGCATCATCTACTGATGGGGTGAGGCCAATGTCATTCCAGGATAGGTCGATTAGAAAGGCCTGCTCGCAGAAGTGTTTTAGGGAGCGTTTGACAGGGATGAGGGGTGGTCGTTTGGTCGCAGACCCATTACGGATGCAGGCAATGAGGCAGTGATCGCTGAGATCTTGATTGAAAACAGCCGAGGTGTATTTGAAGGGTGAGTTAGTTAGGATGACATCTACGAGGGTGCCCGTGTGTATGGATTTGGGGTTGTACCTGGTAGGTTCATTGATCATTTGTGTGAGATTGAGGGCATCAAGCTTAGATTGTAGGATGGCCGGGGTGTCCCAGTTTAGGTCACCTAGTAGCACGAGCTCAGAAAATAGATGGGGGGCAATCAATTCACATATGGTATCGAGGGCACAGCTGGGGGCAGAGGGAGGTCTATAGCAAGCGGCAACAGTGAGAGACTTGTTTCTGGAAAGGTGAATTTTTAGAATTAGAAGCTCAAATTGTTTGGGTACAGACTTGGATAGCAATACAGAACTCTGCAGGCAGTAGATTACAACACCGCCCCCTTTGGCAGTTCTATCTTGGCGGAAAATGTTATAGTTAGCAATGGAGATTTCAGGGTTTTTGGTGGTTTTCCTAAGCCAGGATTCAGACACGGCTAAGACATCCGGGTTGGCAGAGTGTGCTAAAGCAGTGAGTAAAACAAACTTAGGGAGCAGGCTTCTAATGTTCACATGCATGAAACCAAGGCTTTTGTGGTTACAGAAGTCAACAAATGAAAGCACCTGGGGAGTGGGAGTGGAGCTAGGCACTACAGGACCTGGATTAACCTCTACATCACCAGAGGAACAGATGAGGATGAGGATACGGCTAAAGGCTATACGAACTGGGTGTCTAGCACGTTCGGAACAGAGCGTAAAAGGAGCAGGTTTCTGGGCATGATAGCATAGATTCAAGGCATAATGTACAGACAAAGGTAAGGTAGGATGTGAGTACATTGGAGGTAAACCTAGGCATTGAGTAATGATGAGAGAGATATAGTCTCTAGAGACGTTTAAACCAGGTGATGTCATCGCATATGTAGAAGGTGGAACAACATGGTTGGTTAAGGTTGGTGACGGTATGCCGTCATTGTAAATAAGAATGAGTTCTTAACTGACTTGCCTAGTTAAATAAAAGGTTACATATAGTGAATAGGGTGCCATTTGGAACACTACCAGTCAAGAGGAGAAAAAATGAAAGATATTTGGTCACACTTTATTTTGATAGTCCGGATTTTCAATCTGTAGATGGTCATACTATCAACAAACTATCAGTTGATGAGCAACTGCTTGCTAAGGTTAGGTTAAGGGTTAAAGTTAGGGTTAGAGTAAGGGTTAAGGTTAGGTTTAGAATAAGGGTTAGAAGATAGCTGGTTGAAATGTTACTGATAGTCTGTAGACAGATGGACTATCCAAATGAGGTGTTACCTGATATATTCCCTCACTTGTCTTCTTCCGCCTCCTTCCCAGTTTTGTGTCTGGCGTGGTCCACCCGTGGAAGGTTCCGTCGTTTGAGCGGCTGCTATGGCGAGGGTGCCGCGGTTACATCATCGTCGACTTCAGGGAGATGGACGAGAGGCTGGAGAGTCCTGAAACGGTAAGAAATGAAAGGGGGGAGATAAGACGGAGGAATGCAAGGAGGGAAGGAAATAAGGAATAAAGATGGACGAGTAAAGGAAATATTGTTGGAGGATCATATTATTATGAGTGTTCCGTTATGAAGATTGGATGTATTTCCCTTGCCTGACAATAAGCAAAAATATGTTTCCCCCCCCCTTCTAAATCCCACTTCCTTACTTAATTCTTTGCGATCAATCACAGGGCGAGATGGTCCAGTGGACAGTCTTCCTCATCTCTTTCTGGGGCGAACAGATTGGACAGAAAGTCAAGAAGATCTGTGATTGGTTAGTGAGAGCAGGTCCAAAGCTTATAACAATTTTCAGTTCCATGTTGTTGGAATGTTGAATTTATTGTCTAATCTAATGATTCTTGGTGTCCTTTTTTTTCTTACCCCTTCTCTATCTTTCTCTCTTTCTTTCCTCGCTTTCTTCTTCTGTCCCTCTCTCAGTTTCCACACCCACACCTTTGACTACCCAGAGGACACGATGGAGAGAGAAGATTCTGCACGGGCTGCAGGGAAGGATAGTAGACATCAAAACGGTAAGAAAAGAGAGATTGAGAGAGAGAGATGGACAGAGACTAACAAGATCATTTTGAGCTGGAACTGTCATTATCTCTCAGTTTTCCATGTCTCCGTCAGTCGTCAACAATGTTGGGTGGATATCAGGCTACACCTGCTCTATCTGTTCTACTTCTATGGCACCACCCAGGTTTGTTAACCCCTTTCTTCTCTCCATGATTTATTTCAGGTCTCCCAGACAGGAGGTTCTGCCCCAGTGGAAGGTGTTCTGTCCATATCACTAGAATGGTTCTCGTTCTATTTCTATGAATTCTATGTATTCTGTGTTTATTAAATCCCTTCCTTCCCTCCATGGTTTCCCTCAGGTCCTCTCCCAGACGGAAACACTACCTGCAGCAGCTGTTGTGTCGCTCGGTGGCCCTGCTGCCCCAGTGGAAGGTGCGGGTCCAGAAGTGTAAGGCTGTCCAGGCCGTGCTCAACCTCTGCAGCCCCTCCGTCACTGACAAGTGTCTGAACACTGAGGCCTGGTGTCCCGTCAGCAAGCTGCAGAGCGCCCTGATAGAGGGAACGGTGAGAGAGGAGGAGGAGGGAGGGGAGGAGATAGAGAAGCCACCAGTTGCCCCTCCCTACTCTCTCTTTCTCTTTCTTTTGTAGGCCCTCGGATCAATTTCTAAAAACATTTCTTTTTTTAGGAACTCAGTCAGGGTCTCAACTTACTGTTGCGAGTTAGAATAGTAGAATAGTAGATTATACAAGGTGCAATTTCTAAATTTGGTTATGCATCCGCAGTTTTTCTCTTCTTATTTCAGTCACTGACAGTCACTCAATTATTCATGTCAGCTCATAATTTTGACTGCATACCGACTGGGCACGCAGGGCACTTGCCCAGGGGCCCTGACTTCAAGGGGGCCCACATAGATTTTGTTTGTCCCTCTCACTCAGATATATTAAGTCATGTCATAAGTCATGTCAAAATGTGCAGAATTGCACAAAAATTGCTTAAAACTGCACAAATGTATCTCCACTCCATTGCAAAATGGGTAGAATTGCATGAAATCGGTTATAGAATTGCTACATTTTCTCTAAACCCCATGGCAAAATTTGTAAAATTGCAGAAAACTTGCTTTAAAACTGCAACATTTGCTAAATGTGTAGAACTCTCCACTGTCAAAATCAAATCTCGCTTAGGGCCCACAAAAGGCTAGGGCCAGCCGTGACTACTGGTAAAATGTTTTTAGTTAAGATAATTAAGTATACTGACCAAAAATATGTGTGGGTCCCAATTTTCATGAGCTGAAATAAAAAATTCCAGAAATGTTCGATACACACAAAAATCGTATTTCTCGAAAATTGGTTTATATCCCTGTTAGTGAGCATTTCTCATTGCCAAGATAATCCATCCACCTACCAGGTGTGGCATATCAAGAAGATTATTAAATAGCATGATAATTACACAGGTGCACCTTGTGCTGGGGACAATAAAAGACCACTCTTAAATGTGCAGATTTGTCACACAACACAATGCCACAGATGTCTCAAGTTTTGAGGGAGCGTGCAATTGGCATGCTGACTATAGGAATGTCCAGCACAGCTGTTGCCAGAGAATTTAATGTTAATTTCTCTACCATAAGCCGCCTCCAATGTGCTCATCGTCCTCACCAGGGTCTTGACCTGACTGCAGTTTGGCATTGTAACTGACTCCAGCGTGAAAATGCTCAACTTCGATGGCCACTGGCACGCTGGGGAAGTGTGGTCTTCACGGATGAATCCCGGTGGCATCGTGTGCGAGAGCAATTTGCTGATGTCAACGTTGTGAACAGAGTGCCCCATGTTGGCGGTGGGGTTATGGTATGGGAAGGCATAAGCTACGGACAACAAACACAATTGCATTTTACAAATGGTTATTTGAATGCACAGAGATACCATGACGAGATCCTGAGACCCATTGTCGTGCCATTCATCCTCCTTCATCACCTCATGTTTCAGCATGATAATGCATGGCCCCATGTTGCAAGGATCTGTACACAATTCCTGGAAGCTGAAAATGTTGACCCCGCTGAACCTGGTGCTAGAGGGGTTACCCAGCTGGATGTTGAATGTTTGAAGGGGTAAGGGACTATAAAACGTTTGGGAACCACTGCTTTAGGCAATAACAGGTATAATTCTCTCTCTCTCCCCCAGTGGAGGAGAGAGAAGAACGATAGTGGTGTGGACTCGTTCTATAACTGCCTCCCGGACCCAAGCACCCCTCCTCCCACCCTCTTCCACACCAACTCCTTCACAGCCGGCTTCCAGAGCATCGTAGACGCATACGGTGTTGCCAGATACAGAGAGGTCAACCCAGGTATACACACACACACCAGCAAACAAAACAGGCATCCCCCAACTCTGTCAACCCTAACTCTTTCTCTGTATGATTTTTGTGTTTGTCCCTCCTGTGTCTCCGTCCGTAGCGGTGTACACCATTATCACCTTCCCCTTCCTGTTTGCGGTGATGTTTGGGGACGTGGGCCACGGCCTCCTCATGACCATGGCCGCTCTCTGGATGGTGCTGCAGGAGAGAGACCTCAAACTCAGGACCAACGACAACGAGGTACACACACCTTTACCACTCTCCTCGTGAATGGTACTACAGGAGAAAGACCAGAGGACTGGAGCTGATGCTAGAGCCTCTTCCCGGGAAGAGGAAATGAGTGAAATGTGTGTTGGAAAATAAAGTATTTCAACTGGCCCAGCGACACACTGTACCCCTCTTGACCTCATCCAATTGAAGAGCATCTCCCCCTGTCCCAGATCTGCCAGATGGTCGGTATCTGATTCTGCTGATGGGTCTTTTCTCTATCTACACCGGAGCTGTGTACAACAAGTGTTTCAGTAGAGGCCTCAGCCCCTTCCCCTCGGGATGGCGCCTGCAACCTATGTTCCAACACTACAACTGGAGGTAAATGGATACACACACCTACAGTACCAGTCAAAAGTTTGGACACACCAACTCATTCCAGGGGTTTTCTTTACTTGTACTATTTTCTACATTGTGGAATAATAGTGACGACGTCAGAACGATGACATTACACATATGAAATCATGTAGTAACCAAAAAAAGTGTTAAACAAATCAAACTATATTTTATATTAGAAGTAGCCACCCTTTGCCTTGATGACAGCTTTGCACACTCTTGGCATTCTCTCAACCAGTTTCATGAGGTAGTCACCTGGAATGCACTTCAATTAACGTGTGCCTTGTTAAAAGTTAATTTGTGGAATTTCTTTCCTTAATGCGTTTGAGCCCATCAGTTGTGTTGTGACATGGTAGGGGTGGTATACAGAAGATAGTCCTATTTGGTAAAAGACCAAGTCAATATTATGGCAAGAACAGCTTAAGAAAGCAAAGAAAAACGACAGTCCATCATAACTTTAAAGCATGAAGGTCGGCCAATCCGGAAAATTTGAAGAACTTTGAAAGTTTCTTGAAGTGCAGTCGCAAAAACCATCAAGCGCTATGATGAAACTGGCTCTCATGAGGACCGCCACAGGAAAGGAAGACCCAGAGTTACCTCTGCTGCAGAGGATAATTTGAGTTACCAGCCTCAGAAATTGCAGCCCAAATAAATGCTTCAGAGTTCAAGTAACAGACACATTTCAACATCAACTGTTCAGAGGAGACTGTGAATCAGGCCTTAATGGTCAAATTGCTGCAAAGAAACCACTACTAAAGGACACCAATAAGAAGAAGAGACTTGCTTGGACCAAGAAGCACTAGCAATGGACATTAGACCGGTGGAAATCTGTCCTTTGGTCTGATGAGTCCAAGTTATAGATTTTTGGTTCCAACAGCCGTGTCTTTGTGAGACGCAGAGTAGGTGAACGAATGATCTCTGCATATGTGGTTCCCACTGTGAAGCATGTGGGGGTGCTTTGCTGGTGACACTGTCTGTGATTTATTAAGAATTCAAGGCACACTTAACCAGCATGGCGACCACATCAGTGATATGTCATTCCATCTGGTTTACACTTAGTCCCACTATCATTTGTTTTTCAAAAGGACAATGATGCAAAACACACCTCCAGGCTGTGTAAGGGTTATTTGACCAAGAAGGAGAGTGACGTGGTGCTGCATCAGATGATCTGGCCTCCACAATCACCCGACCTCAACCCAATTGAGATGGTTTGGGATGAGTTGGACCGCAAGGTGAAGGAAAAGCAGCCAACAAGTGCTCAGCATATGTGGGAACTCCTTCAAGACTGTTGGAAAAGCATTTCTCATCAAGATGGTAGACAGAATGCCAAGAGTAAAGCTGTCATCAAGGCAAAGGGTGGCTACTTTGAAGAATCCAAAATCTAAATAGATTTTTTATTTTTTTAACACTTTTTTAAGTTACTACATGATTCTATATGTGTTATTTCATAGAAAAACCATTGAATGAGTAGGCGTGTCCAAAGTTTTGACTGGTACTGTATGCATACACACACACACTAATATTGTCCTCTCCATCCTGTGTGAGTGATGAGACTCTGAGGGAGAACCAGTATCTTACTCTGGACCCAAACGTGACCGGATTGTTCCAGGGACCCTATCCATTTGGCATCGACCCGGTAACTAACTCTAAACTACATCCATCCATCTTTTGATCTGTATCAGTTTTGTCTATTTTCCCATTCAATGTCTTTGTTCCATACTGAATGAGCTGGCACTGGAAACTCCCATGCAACATGTAAGTCGCTCTGGATAAGAGCGTCTGCTAAATGACTTAAATGTAAATGTATCTAAGTTCTCTTCTACGCAGCTTTGGAGTGAGTAGGCTCTGGAAACAGTGATGCTCAGTGATCAATGCTTTTCAGGAGTGAGTCAAATGAAAACATGGTGTTTTTAATTCTTAAAATTTAACTAGGCAAGTCAGTTAAGAACAAATTATTATTTTCAATGACGGCCTAGGAACAGTGGGTTAACTGCCTTGTTCAGGGGCAGAACGACAGATTTTTACCTTGTCAGCTCAGGGATTCGATCTTGCAACCTTTCGGTTACTAGTCCAACGCTTTAACCACTAGGCCACCTGCCGCCCCAAATTGCATTAACGTTACGCAATTCCATTTCCTTTTATTGCACTACAATGGCAATTACTAGCAGGCTCAGGCCTATAACTGTACAAATATGTTAGGTACTGTGCTGCTTTAAACAAGACATGAAAAGAGAAACCAACTAAACGTAAAGAAACGTTCGTGTTTGCGGAATACTTGAATTCGACACATTCCAAAACAGTGTCTGTTGTGCTCTGTTTTCTGACCTTTGACCTGTAGATCTGGCGGCTGGCCAACAACCACCTGACGTTCCTGAACTCATACAAGATGAAGATGTCCGTTATCATCGGGGTCGTCCACATGACTTTCGGAGTCTGCCTCTCCTTTTTCAACTACATGTACGAGACACACACACACACACTACAACCATACTGTAACAATCATCTGTGATTTGCATATAGTCTACATCTTCCAACCCTACACTGAATTGAGTTTGTATTATAATGAACCCACTCTTTTCCAAGGAGATCTTAGTTACACATCTGATCAAAAAGTCATGTTCTTTGTCTCTCTCCCTCCAGTCACTTGAACCAGCTGAGCAGTGTGTTCCTGGTACTGATCCCAGAGCTGTTTGTTCATGCAGTGTCTGTTTGGCTACCTGGTCTTCATGGTGGTGTTGAAGTGGCTGGCGTTCAGCCCCCAGGACTCAGACCGGGCCCCCAGCATCCTCATACACTTCATAGATATGTTCCTGTTCACTGAGAATGAGGATAATCCGCCCCTCTACCGCGGACAGGTGAGGAGCACGCGCACACGTGTGCCGGCAGACAGACATGCGCACGCTCACACGTGATTGTGGATAGGTGAGCATAGCTGTCCTGTCCGTCTAGCTGCATTAAACTCTAGCAATGGACAACTTTAATGAATGTCTGTTTCTCCTCTATCCCGCCCTCTTTCTCGCTACCCCCCCCACTCCCCTCTCTAGATGATAGTCCAGAGGGTCCTGGTGGTGGTAGCTCTGGCGTCAGTGCCTGTCCTGTTACTAGGGAAACCATCTCTACTACAACCACAGGAGAAGAGCCAACACCATAGGGGTAAGGGTGTGTTTGAGAGAGAGCGGGAGACAGACTGAAAGAGACAGGGTCTGGAAGTGAGTAACTACATTTTTGCAAGTAAGCAAAGGAGTCTGACAGCGTTTGTAACATATGCAAACAGTTATGTTTGTGTGTGTGTGATTGAGACATGAAGTCTGTTTACTCTACTGAGTCATCGGTTCTATAGCTCAGCCCTCTACTGTAAATTATAGATGCCACGTGTGTGTGTGTGTGTGTGTATGAGACAGGGAGAAGAGCGACGGACACCAGCTCCATCAACGCACTGCAAGGAGGAAGGAGGACCCAGAGAGGAGGAGGAGGTGAGGAGGGAGAGGGAGGGGTAGAAAGTAGGACGGTTCATGTGAGGAAACTGGGTCGTGTAAATTAATTTAAACCGTAGCAAAAGGTTTTTCAACTGAAAACGAAAATGTGTGTTTCTTATTGGACGAGGTAGTCCCTCCTGGTTTCGATCAGTTTTTTTGTTGTTGTATTTGTTTGGTGTCTATTGAATATGGACCAGGGCTAAGTGTTGATTTGGGATTCTGGTTTAAACCCTTTCTCTCCTCCCCTGCAGGAGTTTGATACAGCGGATGTGTTCATGCACCAGGCCATCCACACTATAGAGTACTGTCTAGGCTGCATCTCCAACACAGCTTCCTATCTACGACTGTGGGCCCTCAGCCTCGCACATGCACGTGAGTCACACACACACACACACACTGGCACAGACAGGCCACACAGACCCAAACATCTAACACACACACACAGAGAAACAAAAATTGAAGTCTCCTACTTTATCTACACACGTCTCAATTGTTTTTCAAATCCATCCTTTGTGGCACTGATCTGAAAGAACTGACCAGGTGAAAGCGAGACTAATGATGAGCTTCCATCACATGGTTTTCTTTCACCTGTCAAGTATTTTCTAATCAGAATAGATGAAGAGCAGGAGACAAGGAGAAGACGAAGGTTGTTTGTTGTAAACAGGAAACCCTTCGTCTATCACCTTTAAGCAATCGAAAGAGAGCCCACATTCTATTCCCAAGTTGACCCCAAATGTGAACGATGTCAACATAACACTGCAGCTCATTGACATACAGAATGTTCTGGTTGTGTCCAAAACTAAAAGGCTATCGGGATGCTATTTTGAATGCAATATCCAATATAACATAAGTACCTATAACTCCTGACCCACTGATGGTGCCTTCAGAAATTATTCAGACCCCTTGACTCTTTCCACATTTTGTTACATTACAGCCTTATTCTATAATGGATTACATCAGTTTTTTTCCCCCATCATCAATCTACACACAATACCCCATAATTACAAAGCAAAAACAGGTTTTTAGAAATATTCAGACCCTTTACTCAGTACTTTGTTGAAGCACCTTTGGCAGCGATTACAGCATTGAGTCGTCTTGGGTATGACGCTTCAAGCTTGGCACCCCTGTATTTGGGGTGTTTCTCCCATTCTTCTCTGGAGATCCTCTCAGGCTCTGTCAGGTTGGATGGGGAGCATTGCTGCACAGCTATTTTCAAGTCTCTCCAGAGATGTTCGATCGGGTTCAAGTCTGGGCTCTGGCTGGGCCACTCAAGGACATTCAGAGACTTGTCCCGAAGCCACTCTTGCGTTGTCTTGGCTGTGTGCTTAGGGTCATTGTCCTGTTGGAAGGTGAACCTTGGCCACAGTCTGAGGAACTGAAGCAGGTTTTCATCAAGGATCTCTCTGTACTTTACTCTGTTCATCTTTCCCTCAATCCTGACTAGTCTCCCAGTCCCTGCCGCTGAAAAACATCCCCACAGCATGATGCTGCCACCACCATGCTTCACCGTAGGGAGGGTTCCAGTTTCCTCCAGATGTGACGATTGGCATTCAGGCCAAAGACTTCCATCTTGGTTTCATCAGACCACAGAATCTTGCTTCTCATGGTCCGAGAGTCTTTAGATGCTTGTTTCAAATGTATTTATATAACCCTTCGTACATCAGCTGATATCTCAGAGTGCTGAGCAATGCAAACGGCAAGCAATGCAGGTGTTGGCTAGGAAAAACTCCCTAGATAGGCCAAAACCTAGGAAGAAACCTAGAGAGGAACCAGGCTATGAGGGGTGGCCAGTCCTCTTCTGGCTGTGGCGGGTGGAGATTATAACAGAACATGGCCAAGATGTTCAAATGTTCATAAATGACCAGCATGGTCAAATAATAATAATCACAGTAGTTGTCGAGGGTGCAGCAAGTCAACACCTCAGGAGTAAATGTCAGTTGGCTTTTCATAGCCGATCATTAAAAGTCTCTCTACCACTCCTGCTGTCTCTAGAGAGTTGAAAACAGCAGGTCTGGGACAGGTAGCACGTCCGGTGAACAGGTCAGGATTCCATAGCCGCAGGCAGAACAGTTGAAATTGGAGCAGCAGCACGGCCAGGTGGACTGGGGACAGCAAGGAGTCATCATGCCAGGTAGTCCTGAGGCATGGTCCTAGGGCTCAGGTCCTCCGAGAGAGAGAAAGAGAGAATTAGAGAGAGCATACTTAAATTCACACAGGACACCAGATAAGACAGGAGAAGTACTCCAGATATAACAAACTGACCCTAGCCCCCCCGACACATAAACTACTGCAGCATACATACTGGAGGCTGAGACAGGAGGGGTCAGGAGACACTGTGGCCCCATCCGATGACACCCCCGGACAGGGCCAAACAGGAAGGATATAACCCCACCCACTTTCCCAAAGCACAGCCCCCACACCACTAGAGGGATATCTTCAACCACCAACTTACCATCCGGAGAAAAGGCAGAGTATAGCCCACAAAGATCTCCGCCACGGCACAACCCAAGGGTGGGGGGGGGGGTGGGGGCGCCAACCCGGACAGGAAGATCACCTCAGTGACGCACCCCTCCTAGGGACGGCATGAAAGAGTACCAGTAAGCCAGTGACTCAGCCCCTGTAATAGGGTTTGAGGCAGAGAATCCCAGTGGAAAGAGGGGAACCGGCCAGGCAGAGACAGCAAGGGCGGTTCGTTGCTCCAGAGCCTTTCTGTTCACCTTCACACTCCTGGGCCAGACTACACTCAATCATATGACCCACTGAAGAAATGAGTCTTCAGTAAAGACTTAAAAGTTGAGACCGAGTTTGCGTCTCTGCGTCTCACAAACTCCAAGTGGCTGTCATGTGCCTTTTACTGAGGGCTGGTTTCTGTCTTGCCACTCTACCATAAAGGCCTGATTGGTGGAGTGGTGCAGAGATGGTTGTCCTTCTGGACGGTTCTCCCATCTCCACAGAGGAACTCTAAAGCTCTGTCAGAGTGACCATTAGGTTATTGATCACCTCCCTGAAACACGACCAATGGACATTAGACCGGTGGAAATCTGTCCTTTGGTCTGATGAGTCCCAGGTTTGAGATTTTTGGTTCCAACCGCTGTGTTTGTGAGACGCAGTGTAGGTGAACGGATGATCTCAGCATGTGTGATTCCCACTGTGAAGCATGGAGGTGGTGGTGCGATGGTGTTTTGCTGGTGACATGGTCAGTGATTTATTTAGAATTCAAGACACACTTAACCAGCATGGCTACCACAGCATTCTGCAGCAATTTGCGTTTAGTGGGATTAGCATTTGTTTTTGAACAGGACAATGACCCCAAACACACCTCAAGGGCTATTTGACCAAGGAGAGTGATGGTGCTGCATCAGATGATCTGGCCTCCACAATCACCCGACCTCAACCCAATTGAGATGGTTTGGGATGAGTTGGACCGCAAGGTGAAGGAAAAGCAACCAACAAGTGCCCAGTAAGTGCTCAGCATATGTGGGAACTCCTTCAAGACGCTTCGAAAAGCATTTCTCATGAAGAGAGAGAATGCCATGTGTGCAAAGCTGTCATCAGGGCAAAGGGTGGCTACTTTGAAGAATCTAAAATATATTTTGATTTAACACTTTTTGGGTTACTACATGATTCCATGTGTTAAATTTCCTAGTTTGTCTTCACTGTAGAAAATAGTAAAAATAAAGAAAAACCCTTGAATGAGCAGGTGTCCAAACTTTTGACTGGTACTCTATATAAAAAAGAGCCCACATGTATTTGTATGCTTTTTGCATACTGGTTCTTTCAAGACAACGGAGAACTTTGAAAAAAAAACGAGATCAAATCATGTGAGCTTCAGAAGCTCTAGAAAGATGACAGAGTTTCCGTCCTGGAATTCTGACTTGGATGAATATTCAAAACAATTTTTCAGTCTAAGCTAGTTTTTTTCCGAGTTCCCAGTTGTCTCGAACGCACTGAAGTCAGAGATTTCAGAGTTCCCAGTTGCTTTGAACACGGCATAATACCAGTTGTGTGTGTGTGTTGCAGAGCTGTCGGAGGTGCTATGGGTGATGGTGATACGCATCAGCCTGTCGTGGCAGGGCTACATGGGATCTGTAGTTCTAGCCGTCATCTTTTCCTTCTTTGCCACACTCACCGTCTCCGTCCTGCTCGTCATGGAGGGGCTGTCCGCCTTCCTGCACGCGCTCAGATTGCACTGGTGGGTCACAATGTGTTCCATTTCTCTTGGGCAACGGTATGTGAATGACCTATCGATGTCTTCCATCTCTCACCCTCACACAGGCGTACAAACACATGAAATAATGCACACACAACCAGTGGATTTGTATCCCACGCCCAACACAACACACACGGGGATGTATGAAACGTCTCAGCCCGAAGTGTCGCAGAATTGTGAACCGTGTCGGTGGCGCGGACTGGTAAGACGCTTCGGGAGCGCAGTCACGTGTGCTAGCAAAGCAGAGGTCCTTGGTTCGAGCCTCAGCGCGAGTCATGTCAGGAGGAAGTGGTAGTCGCTGAATAAGCAGCGTGACGTCCTTTACACCACTCCATTCTCCATCCCTAATATTCCCATCGTCTTTCTTCCATGGGTGGAGTTGCAGAATAAGCAGCGTGATGTCCTTTACACCACTCCATTCTCCATCCATAATATTCCCATCGTCTTTCTTCCCAGGGTGGAGTTGCAGCGTGATGTCCTTTACACCACTCCATTCTCCATCCCTAATATTCCCATCGTCTTTCTTCCCAGGGTGGAGTTGCAGAATAAGCAGCGTGACGTCCTTTACACCACTCCATTCTCCATCCATAATATTCCCATCGTCTTTCTTCCCAGGGTGGAGTTGCAGCGTGACGTCCTTTACACCACTCCATTCTCCATCCCTAATATTCCCATCGTCTTTCTTCCCAGGGTGGAGTTGCAGAATAAGCAGCGTGACGTCCTTTACACCACTCCATTCTCCATCCCTAATATTCCCATTGTCTTTCTTCCCAGGGTGGAGGACCAGAATAAGTTCTACAGTGGAACGGGATACAAGCTCAACACTTTCTCCTTCTCCTCCAACCTGAACCCTCTATAGGACATTGTTACAGAGGAAGTACTCTACCTACATAGATATTTACCCAACAGAAGCATGTATGAAGTTGTTTTATATACCGCTTTCAAATAATAAGAAGAGACTTGCTTGGACCAAGAAACACGAGCAATGGACATTAGACCGGTGGAAATCTGTCCTTTGGTCTGATGAGTCCCAAGTGTGAGATTTTTGGTTCCAACTGCTGTGTTTGTGAGACGCAGTGTAGGTGAACGGATGATCTCAGCATGTGTGATTCCCACTGTGAAGCATGGAGGTGGTGGTGTGATGGTGTTTTGCTGGTGACATGGTCAGTGATTTATTTAGAATTCAAGATACACTTAACCAACCTACCACAGCATTCTACAGCGATATCCCATCTGGTTTGTGCTTAGTGGGACTATCATTTGTTTTTCAACAGGACAATGACCCAACACACCTCCAGGCTGTGTAAGGGTTTTATTATTTATTTGTTTAACACATTTTTGGTTACTACATGATTCCATGTGTCACATCTTCACTATTATTCTATATTGTAGAAAATAGTAAAAATTAAGAAAAACCCTTGAATGAGTAGGTGTGTCCAAACTTTTGACTGGCACTGTACTTGGCAACTGACCTCAACATAATTTCAATCAAGACGTGCACACACACTATTCATTTCAGATTTTTGTTTTAATTTTTTTTCTTTCTTGTAAAAACCACAAAATAAAACATTTCAGAAAATAATTATATAATTGATTGCAATGCTACAGGCACATTACAGTCCCATTGAGCAACTGCAGTAGGGCAACCAAAACAATTCACCAAGATCACGTCCCAAATAGTACCCTATTCCCTATATACTTTTCAAAAGTAAGTGCACTATATTGGGTCTAGGGTGACATTTGCGACGCACCCAACCCAAGAGCCCCCGGTTCAACATTGTTAACAATAAAATTATAGGGGACAGAGACTGAGGGAGGAACAAAACATTACACCTGTAAAAAGACTGACAGAAGGGAAAGACGTTAAAATGACAGGAGGAAAATAGTCGGTCAAATGAGGGAATTCAAAGAAGCAAAGTTAAGACCTGTAGTGGCTGGTAGTCAGAAATGGAGTCAAGTAAAACTGAAGAGAAACAACGTATTCGTCCCAAATAGCACCCTATTCCATATATAGAGTACTACCTTTGACCAGGGCTCTGTAGTAGTGCACTATGAGGAACAGGGTTCCGTTTTGGATGTAACCAATGAGAGATACAGTACGTTTTTTATCCAACAAAACTCATGGCTGTAAGCGTATGGAACAGAGGTGAGGATGGCGCGAAAAGAAGAGCTGAGACAATGAGAGCCGAAATGGGGGGGGTTCCAGGAACGTGTTGGCACCCGTTTGCATTTCATCATCATCACCACCCCCTCGGTGCTTCCGAGTCCCGACGGCTCGGTTTCCCCAAGGAGTCCGTGGAAGTGTTGGACAGTGTGGCATAGAGTCTGGACCTAGTGGGACACACCAGTCATGTCTGGGTCTTCCCCAGTCCCCTTCCGAAACCTAAACCCTGATTCACTCCACTTCATGTAGACCATGTTGCACAAAAACCCACATTCAATCCATAGGGTTCCCATTTTCTTTGTTCAACCTTTTTTCTCCCCAATTTCGTGGTATCCAATTGGTAGTTTACAGTCTTGTCTCATCGCTGCAACTCCCGTACGGACTCGGGAGAGGCGAAGGTCGTGCGTCCTCAGAAACACAACCCAACCAAGCCGCACTGCTTCTCGACACAATGCCCGCTTAACCCGGAAGCCAGCCGCACCAATGTGTCGGAGGAAACACCGTACACCTGGCAACCGTGTCAGCGTGCATTGTGCCCGGCCCGCCACAGGAGTCGCTAGTGCGTGATGGGACAAGGACATCATGGCCGGCCAAACCCTCCCCTAACCCGGACGACGCTGGGACAATTTTGCGCCGCCTCATGGGTCTCCCGGTTACGTCCAGCTGCGACTGAGCCTGGACTTGAACCAGAATCTCTAGTGGCACAGCTAGCACTGCGATGCAGTGCCTTAGACCACTGCACCACTCGGGAGGCCCAGGGTTCCCATTTTCAGCCCTGTTGCGTGAACAACACTAGCAAGTGTCTCTGTGCTATCCATATCATTCCTAACCCTCCTAATAAACATGATGCTGCAACAGCACATTCTCCCCTCTCCTTACACCATCCCTCCATCCTCCCCTCCCCTCTCCTCATCCTCCCCTCTCATCCCAAGTGAGGAGTGGGAACGTCTTTTCACTTTTGTTTTTAGCTCGCCCTCCTTTTTTTGGGGGCGTTTGTTCTCCTTTTCGGGGGAGGGGTGTTGGCTGCTCCCCATCTCTCCCCCTGCCTGGCTGGCTGGCACGGGGTCTCTACGTGCCCCTTGCGTAGGGGTAAGAACGTGGTGAGTTTTACGATATCCTCTGAATGAGTTTCTCCTCCGTCATACAGAACAGGACGCAGTGAGAGAGGTCCGAGATGAAGCCCTCACAGCCCCGCAGCGTCACACCTTTGCAGCCCCGCAGGTCCAGCAGCGCCAGGCCAGACGCCCTCTTCAGGTACGCCAGACAGCCGTCCGTCAGCTTGTTACAGCCTGGGGGAGGAGGGGGAAGGAGGGCTGAGACAGAGGTGTACAACCTGTATGAGGGAAATGAGTGCCTGTGTGTGTGTGTGTACTTGCGAGGCTGATCTCAGCCATTGCAAATTCACATGTGGGTTGTGTGTACCTTCAAGGTTCATCTCTATGCATTCCATGGGTGTGCGTGCCTACCTGCGAGGTTGATCTCCATGAGCGTGTTGCGTGTGTTTGTGCCGGCGGCGGTGAGCAGGCAGATGGACTGGTCCGTGAGGTCCCTGCAGTGGGCCAGGTCCAGCCGCTCTAGCAGGGGCATGTGACGGAGAATCAGCCTCAGGGTGGAGTCACTGATGTCCAGGCCGGCTAGACGCAGCGCCACACAGCCACGCAGCCGAGACCGACTGTCACAGCCTGCAGGGAGAGAGGGGTTAGATGCGTTCAGTACCGTCACACACCCACCCCATTCAATATAAAATACTTACTCACCAAACCCAACCACCTAAAAACGCTAGATTCATTCATCATAGGGGAGGTGAAGCAGCTACATAATTCCTCAAACTACTATAGTCAAACACACACGGCACCAGTGGCCTGCTGCAGTCATAACGGCCTGTAGGAAAAGGAGAGAGGTTTAACTCCCAACACCCCTGTTAGTCAGTCAGTATTGACGAGTGACCTGGTGGTATGACCAGGTCCCTGATCTGGGTGTCTTTGACCCCCTCTGCCCAGCGCAGGTCCAGGGTACGGAGGCACGGCAGGCTGGGGGTGGACAGGGCTGACATGGACGACCAGGAGCAACCTGCTATCATCAACTCCTTCAGACCTGAGAGAAGAGACGGGGGGGGTAGAGAGAGAGGATGGAGAAGGTTTTAATTCAACTTGTGATGGTAAGGTGTGTGTGTGTAGACTGTTGGTGTGTCTGTGCAGTAGTTTATATATATATATATATATATATATATATATGTGTGTGTGTGTCCTACCTGGCAGGCGGTGTATGAGCAGGGTGATCTGTTTCTTGGACACGGGGGTCCAGGAAAGGTCCAGGGAGGTGGGCTGGCGTTTGATGATGCCCTGCACGGCCTGGGAGGAGAGGGAGGGACACCGCGATACATCCACACCACTCCACAGACGCTTGTCACAACTCCTACAGAGAGGAGGGAGAGGGAAGAGAGGGGTACAGAAACGAGGATAGTTAGGATGAGGATGTCAGATAAAAGGAGGTTTCCTGGTTCTGTTTCAACGCAGCTTTAGTATTTTTCATCCATTAAAAATGACATGATTGTCTCCTGTCTCTGGTGTAAAAACCACACGCGCCGTGGAGAAGCCCCACAGAAAGTGCCCTTTGGTCCACAGAATAAGGAGAGTGTCATGTGCCATTTTAAAAAGGAAGAAAATATCCCAAAGCTGCGTTGAACCAGAAACAGGAAATAAACTCCTTTGTCTATAGAAACAATAAGCAGGGCTGGTAATTGCCAGGGACCTCACGATATGATCGCAATATTTAGGTGCCGATACGATATGGACTGCGATTCTATAAGTAACGCGATTGGATAGGGTCATTTTATTGCGATTCGATGTTCCAAACATATTGCTCACCATATAGATGTCTGTTGAAGAGACAACAGAGCCACGAGAAAGCAGTTTGGATCAGTCATGGAAATAAAGTGCTGAAAACAAATTGGCTCCATATTTAAAAAGATGGAGAACAAGCCAACTAGCAGAAAATATTGCGATATTGTTAATAATATATTTCGCCAAAAATAATATCCCAATATGCAACTGTGTAGATTTCCCCCCCCAATCACTAACAAGCCATGCTTATGGCTGTGAATTGGAATCTAATTAGACAGACAGACATTGTGTGACTCACCATTTGTACCAGGCCTTACAGACAGCCATACAGCTAACCAGCTCGGCTCGGCTCAGGTAACGGAACACCGCCACCCACACCTCCTTCTCCCCTCCTTTCTCGTTTCCTACATCCTTGAAGGAGGGAAGCGACAGGAGCGAGGAAGGAGAGTGGGAGGAGTGGGGAGGAGGGGTGGGGGAGGCCGAGGAGTCAGAGTAGGAATGAGAGGCAGTGTCCCTCTCTCTTTCCCTGTCTGCTGTGTCGCCGTGGGGATTGTTGATACGGTGACGAGGCGGCCGGCCGACTGGATTCTTGGCGGGCTGGGCCAGGCCGTTGCCGGCGGCGACCGTGCCGTTTTTGTGCCGCGTCTTCCCGAGGGTTTTATGCTGGACGTAACCTGGACCGCCGCCGTGGGTTCTGGGAGACATGGCGGCCTCCAGCTTGGGCACGATGGAGCCGGGGTGGCGTTTGGCCCTGGGGGGGCGCTGTAGGGTCACTGTCAGGTATGAGCCGTTTAGGAGGTCGTCGTTAAGGTCAGACACCAGGAGGACGGGAGGCTCTGGTTCAGAGTCTGACCTGTTCTCATCGTCTTCCTCATCCTCGTCTTCATCCGCTACGTCCTCATCCTCCCCCTCCAGGTCCCGGGCCGAGCTGTCTTCCTCATCATCGTCTTCCTCATCGTCGTCCGTTCTCCTCCTCCTGCGGCGTTGCCGGTGGTGATGCTGCCGATCTTCCTCGCTGTCGTCATCTTCCTCGTCGTCATCATCATCATCATCCTCTGACTCGTCCCTGCGTCTCTGCATCCTGGTGCCTCCCCGGAGGCGCACTCTCCCGCCCCTCTCCCTACGCCCCCCCTCTCTATCCCCTCGGCCCGCCCCTAGCCCTCCTCTGCCGCGCCTCATCTTCAGGGAGGAGTGAGGGGCAAGCCCACTCCCGCGGCCTGCCCCTCCTCTGTGGGAGGAGCCTCTCCAAATGCCCCGCCTCCCAGTCCCATAGCCTCTCCGAGAGGCGGAGCCACTGCCGCGAGGGCGTGGCCCGGACATCTTCTGTCCCGCGCCGCCTCCTCCACCCCTAGAACCTTCATCGTCATCGTCATCATCGCTGCCCGAGTCGTCGTCGTCTCGGCTGTGACCACGGCGACGGTAGATCTTGGCGATGCGGCCGTCGAGATACGAAGAAGACTTGCGTTTCTGGAAGGAAGGAGGGAGAAATGAGAAAATGAAAGAGGGCAGAGGAAAGGAGCAAGGAAAGGAGAGAGGAAAGGAGAGGGAGCGAAGTATCCTTTAGGGAAAGGGTGAAAAACTGTCTTCAGTTTAATTGAACACATTTTTTTATTGGCTGCCATACTTACCGCGTGTAACATTTTATTCTTGTCCTCCTTCACCTGAAATCAAAAAAAGAAAAACATCAATGCAACAGAAATTCACTGTTCATTGAATACTGTAACATTTCTGTTGACATAATGCCTGCTGCACTGAAGACAGACAAGCACATTCACATCACAAGCTGCTGTTTCTCTCGCTCAACCTCCACATGCACTGGGCTTTTGTTCAGGCTACAAACACTTTCTGCTCCACAAATACCGTCTCGCAAATACATGGACTAGACCTAGGTTCAAATAGTTGAAGTCTTGAGTCTGCCTGGAGTGCCAGACTTTTCTATTAGTCCATTAAGCCAGGCAAGCTGAAAACCAGCACAGATAAAGTATCTGATATCAACTCTAAAGCAAAGGTTTCTACATTCAGACAGTATTTGTGGAGCCCAAAGCCCCACGTTTACCCCAGCCCCTCCCCACGTCAGTCAGAGCAGTGATAGGTGAGTGATGATGAGGTAACGGGCGGGGGGGAAGGACGGTGGCGGCGGTAGGCCTCTCACCCTCTTCCTACGCCCGCTTGCCCATCTCCCCGCCCGCTTGAGGCCGTACTGCTCTAGTAGTAGCTGCCCAGGGGAGGGAAGGGGCGCCTCTCAGAGAACCAGGAGGAGGGGGGGTTGGGAACCAGCCCTGGGTATAGCAGTATCGCCCTGCCCCAGCCCTCGTCCCCCAACCCAGGAGCAGAGCCTGGCTCCATGGAGACCCCTAGAGGCCCCTGGGTGGAGGAGAGGGCGGTGGCGGAGAGGGGGCTCACGCCAGCGCCGAGGCCAACGGACGCCCCACTGTCATCATCATCGGTGCCCGAAGACTGACACAGCACAGGGAGAGAGTCACGGCCGTTAGCTAGCCGGGACACAGTGTGTGTGTGTGTGTGTGTGTAGATAGAGGAGGGTCTACCTCAGTGTCTGTGATTCCCAGAACACATTTGGGACACTCCCAGCAGCTGGGCAGATCTGTATTCACCACACCATCCCCTGTTACCTAGAGAGACAGAGAGGTAGAGAGACAGAGGTAGAGAGACAGAGAGAGCAAGAGAGAGGTGGTCAGAGAAGTGTAGAGCATTTTGTTTGAGAACCAACAGAGAGATCAAGGGACAGTTTAACCTCCATCTGTACTGATGTCAGACAACAACAAAAAGTGATGTGTGTTTTAATGCCGATTTGATTGTGAGACCTCTGGTGAGTAAGATTTCAAACATGCATTTATTACATATGGGAAATCAAGCTGAAACTTGAAGGTAGGGTATAGTTTGAGGAGAGTGTCGGGGTTACCTTGAGGCAGGCGGGGTGGGCTATCTGGGCACAGTTGGAACACTCCATGAGGGTGAGGGCGAAGACTGGCCCCTCTCCTCCCTCCTGGTTCCCCTCTGCACAGATCTCACACACCACTGACAGGGGCAGACCCGGCTGGGGGAGAGAACGGGAGGAGTTAATATACTGACAGACTAGTATATTCTGTCAGAATGACTCAAACACACACACACACACACACACACTATACTAGCTGGGAAGAAGAGATACAGTAAGGACCCAGGCATCAAAGGCAAGCAGTAAGTGATACACACAGCTGGCAAAGAGAGGGAGACAGTGACAATGCTTCTACTGTTCGGGTGAAACATCTCACACACATCCAAACACACACACATGGACCCGACCCCCCCCCCGCTCGCTCTCTCTCACACACACACACACAAACAAACCACTCCCTCGCTCACACACCATCCTACTCGCTCTCACACACACACACACAGACGCTCGCTCTCACCGCCAGACACTGTCGGAGCACGCAGGTTTGTTTGAGTTTCCCCGGCCCGCCGAACTTCTTCATGTCCCTGCAGAAGTTACAGTCCCCGCACTCCGTCCTGACACACGCCTCGCAGCGCTTACACCGCACGCGCCGCCGCCGCAGCACAGACATGGAGGAGGCGGGCTTCTGGGGTCGCGGGGTCACCACCGTGGCAGACAGCTTGGGACGAGCCACCGGGGGAGGAGGGGGAGGGGGCTGGTACCACGACGGCTGGAAGGGTGGGGACGAGAATTATTGGGATAAAGGTGAATTCAAAATTTAAAAAAATGTTTACATTTTTTTTTTAAATCAATGGGGGAGACGAAGGCAACAGTCCAACACTGGGCTTAATCTGTCTGGAAAAGCATCCCTCTGTGGATTAAATCACCCTTGGATTTAAGAGTCAGAAAAGTACATGGATTTAAAGAGAGGTATATAGCAGTCTAAGAATGTGGCATGACTTGCACTCCATCTTATGACAATGTACAGTATGTGTGTGTGTGTGTGTGACACTTGCCTATATGGACAGGGCTACAGGTTTCTTACAGAACAACTATTCAAAGCAACAGTTTGAACATGATGGAAAAATGATTCAACCAAAGTTGAAGACAACACAAGATGGAATCCCAACATTTAAACTTGACGTTTACTGTAATCTAGATACTTAAAGTAACATTGGAATTTCAATGCACTTTTATGTGAAGAGACTTCAACTATAAAAATGTTTAAAAAAACGTCATTTTTTGAGCTCTCCTAGTTGTGCCGTTGAGGAACTAGAGCAAGCGGACTTGTAGTTGATTTGTTCGGGAACACAGCCCTGCACCGGGCGCCGTCACACGATTACTGTTGTGGTTCACGCTATCCAAAAACATCTCAATTAGAAACCGCAGTCTGGGTCAGGTGGGCATCATTTGAAAGCGTATTCTATTGCCAACATGACTCGCTACGTTCTAAAATACGATCTTGAAGCCTTAAGCTTTCACAGGACTTTTCAGAGAAACAGATTGGAATTTTGGTGAGCATAGAACAGAGTCAGGAGTGTGTGTTCCACAACAAAACAAACAGGCTCATTCTGTTCAGAACAGGGTATGCCGCCGTGTCCCCGTGTGACCTCGTCACTGTGTCCACATGAGTTTTACGATGCGGAAATCTTGCTTGTACGACATCAAAGCGGTATTTGTTGTCATCCTCAACCTTTCCATCGTTCAAAATACATCAGAGTCCTTTACAGCATTTCCCCCAGTCAGACATCAAAAAACATGCAAAAGGTGGCCCAATTAGCGGGAGGGACGAGGGGCATCTTCTTGTGGCGTGTGGTGCTCAAGTTCAGAAAACGGCTGTCAGTCAAAACCCGTCCGGCGCTGTGAAGCAGACAGACTGAGCTCCGACGTCAGATACATCAGGTTACTTTACAGCCACTGCGTCCCAATTAAGGCACTTCTTGTTAACGCGAAATGACACAACGACAAGGTTCCGGTTGAACAAAGTTTACTATACCGTATGAACACACTGCCAGGTAGCCATTACACTCAAGGCTCAGTCCATCAACAACGAGACTCCCTGCGCAGGCGCACTCTGACTGAGTGATAGCCCCGTAATCACAGAAACATGGGGATACTTAAAACATGGACTTAACACTTATTGCTGCCCAAACCTGCCAATCTGATCCCATATATGGGTAGGAGTGTAAAGGGCCAATGTGAGCATGTGACTGAATGCGGTGTCTCTCCTCCTCACCCTCTTGGGCCACTTGACGATGGGTAGGAGTGTAAAGGGCCAATGTGAGCATGTGACTGAATGTGTGTGTCTCCTCCTCACCCTCTTGGGCCACTTGACGATGGGTAGGAGTGTAAAGGGCCAATGTGAGCATGTGACTGAATGCGGTGTGTCTCCTCCTCACCCTCTTGGGCTACTTGACGATGGGTAGGAGTGTAAAGGGCCAATGTGAGCATGTGACTGAATGCGGTGTGTCTCCTCCTCACCCTCTTGGGCCACTTGACGATGGGTAGGAGTGTAAAGGGCCAATGTGAGCATGTGACTGAATGCGGTGTGTCTCCTCCTCACCCTCTTGGGCCACTTGACGATGGGTAGAAGTGTAAAGGGCCAATATGAGCATGTGACTGAATGCGGTACGTCTCCTCACCCTCTTGGGCCACTTGACGATGGGTAGGAGTGTAAAGGGCCAATGTGAGCATGTGACTGAATGCGTGTGTCTCCTCCTCACCCTCTTGGGCCACTTGACGATGGGTAGGAGTGTAAAGGGCCAATGTGAGCATGTGACTGAATGCGGTGTGTCTCCTCCTCACCCTCTTGGGCCACTTGACAATGGGTAGGAGTGTAAAGGGCCAATGTGAGCATGTGACTGAATGCGGTGTGTCTCCTCCTCACCCTCTTGGGCCACTTGACGATGGGCGTGCCAGTGTAGGACAGTTTGGGGATGTCATTAGCGTGCTCCTTCAGCAGGGCCTTACAGAGGACAAGAGAAGGTTAGTACATGAAAACACACACACAAAACCGTTATAATATACCCCATTTAGCAGACGGTTTTATCCACAGTGACTTAGTCTGTCATACGTATGCATCCACTTTGATATGAGGATATTTCATTCTGTCAGACACACACATCCCTCCCTCCCTCCCTCCCTCCCTCACCCGGATGTCGTGCAGCAGAGCGGGAGCATCGTGTATGCCAGCCGGGACACAGTTCTTCTGGGAGGGCAGCGACTCCAACTTCCCCAGCAGGTTCCACAGCCCCTCCAACTCAAAGGGCGTGAGGTGAACCTTCACCCCGGCAAAGCCCGGGGTCGAGGGAGCCTCCTCTTCATCCTCCTCCTGGGTGTGCCCGTTGACTGACTCACAGGTGGAGGGGTCTCTGGTAAGACCTGGCGGGAGGGCGGGGCGGAGAGATTAAGAGGTAGAGTTGGAAAGAGAAAAGAAAATGCAGGGTTTGTAATCTAACGAAATACAGAGAACGCACGTCTCAAGTTATAGATCTCCTGCTGTCATTGAGAACAGAGAGAGAGGGGGTGAGAACAGAGAGAGAGGGGGTGAGAACAGAGAGAGAGGGGTGAGAACAGAGAGAGAGGGCAGAGGGGGTGAGAACAGAGAGGGTGAGAACAGAGAGGGTGAGAACAGAGAGGGTGAGAACAGAGAGAGAGGGCAGAGGGGTGAGAACAGAGAGAGAGGGCAGAGGGGGTGAGAACAGAGAGAGAGAGGGCAGAGGGGGTGAGAACAGAGAGAGAGAGGGCAGAGGGGGTGAGAACAGAGAGAGAGAGGGCAGAGGGGGTGAGAACAGAGAGAGAGAGGGCAGAGGGGTGAGAACAGAGAGAGAGAGGGCAGAGGGGGTGAGAACAGAGAGAGAGAGGGCAGAGGGGTGAGAACAGAGAGAGAGAGGGCAGAGGGGTGAGAACAGAGAGAGAGGGCAGAGGGGTGAGAACAGAGAGAGAGAGGGCAGAGGGGGTGAGAACAGAGAGAGAGAGGGCAGAGGGGGTGAGAACAGAGAGAGAGAGGGCAGAGGGGTGAGAACAGAGAGAGAGAGGGCAGAGGGGGTGAGAACAGAGAGAGAGAGGGCAGAGGGGGTGAGAACAGAGAGAGAGAGGGCAGAGGGGGTGAGAACAGAGAGAGAGAGGGCAGAGGGGGTGAGAACAGAGAGAGAGAGGGCAGAGGGGGTGAGAACAGAGAGAGAGAGGGCAGAGGGGTGAGAACAGAGAGAGAGAGGGCAGAGGGGTGAGAACAGAGAGAGAGGGCAGAGGGGGTGAGAACAGAGAGAGAGAGGGCAGAGGGGTGAGAACAGAGAGAGAGAGGGCAGAGGGGGTGAGAACAGAGAGAGAGAGGGCAGAGGGGTGAGAACAGAGAGAGAGAGGGCAGAGGGGTGAGAACAGAGAGAGAGAGGGCAGAGGGGGTGAGAACAGAGAGAGAGGGCAGAGGGGGTGAGAACAGAGAGAGAGAGGGCAGAGGGGGTGAGAACAGAGAGAGGGCAGAGGGGTGAGAACAGAGAGAGGGCAGAGGGGGTGAGAACAGAGAGAGGGCAGAGGGGGTGAGAACAGAGAGAGGGCAGAGGGGGTGAGAACAGAGAGAGGGCAGAGAGGGTGAGAACAGAGAGAGGGCAGAGGGGATGAGAACAGAGAGATGGTGAGAGAACAGAGAGGGTGAGAACAGAGAGAGCAGAGGGGATGAGAACAGAGAGAGCAGAGGGGATGAGAACAGAGAGAGGGCAGAGGGGGTGAGAACAGAGAGACAAGAGACAAAGAGGGGGTAGTGATAGATGGTAGTGTTGTTGGCACTGACCGATGCCCAGGGAGTGTTTCTGGAAGTCAGGCGTGAGGTAGGAGGTGTTGGTCAGACTGAAGAGGTATCTCTCCAGCACGTACCAACACATCTCATAATAGAACGGGTAACGGAACTTGGCTGGTACCTGCAGAGACACCAAGTTCAACTTTCAACTTATTAGTAACTTCCAATACATACATTGGAACGTCTCTTCTACGAGTGGTCAGGAACAAAAAAAAGATTCAGTACATTTAGGAGAAAGAGAGATGAAAGAGAGAGTGTGTGTGTGTGTATGTCTCCCACCCGTGTCCTGTCCTCGATGCTGTAGATGTTGAGTTGCATGGGGATGTTGAAGCTGTGGAGGAAGTTTCCCCCAAACACCAGGGTGTCCACTGGAGTGTAGACAGCGTGGATCCAACCTGACAGGACACAAACAAAGGTAACCATTAAAAACAGGAACACTAAGTTTAAACGGTTAAATATCTGTGTGTGTTTATTATGGATCCCCATTAGCTACTCTTCCTGGAGTCCAGCGAAATTAAGGCAGTTGTACAATCCATTCACACCAGATTTCACAACATATTAAGTGGGTACCTGAGGGGATCATGAAGGTATAGCCCTGCTTCAGCTCGATCCTCTGACAGTCCTGGGCCTTGTCTCCCAGGAAGATGTCTCCCTGTTTCCCCGACAACACCCAGTCCTCATATAGCTCCAGGTTCTGAGGCGTGGGCGGGATCAGCCAGAACACCTGACAGGAAGTAAGCGCTCAAGAGGTAAGAAGTGAGAGGACACCAGAGTCACTCTTATTCGAGTCCCAAATAGAACGGGTCGAGACTCGAGTCCGAGTCGAACATTGTAAGATCAAGTAGTCCGTTGTTACCTTGCCTCCCCGCAGTATGTGGTACCAGACCGATGAACCGCCGAAGTCTATGTGGAAGTCCGTGTAGCAGCCCTGCACACTCATTAGACAGTACCTGGAACAGAGGAGGAGAGAAAGAGGGAAGGAGAATGCAGGTGATGAGGGGGAGGGTCGCACTTCGGGGTCCTGCATATCTGTGATGGAGTTGACGGGGCCTACGGACCATGGTCAGGTTGTGCACTATATAGGGTGCCATTTGGGACACAGATGAGCCTTACTTCTGCACTTTGGGGTACTGCATGTCTGTGATGGAGTTGGTGGAGTCTCTCTGTCTCTCCTTCAGGTGCCGAGGCCACATGTTGTCCACCCAGTCTATGATGTCCACCTGATAGGGTACAAAGGAGGCGGTAAGAACAGACAGGAGGGTGTGTGCTGATGTGTGTGTGTGTGTGTGTCTCCCCGCGCGCGTCTCAGACTGGCCAACGTGGGCCTCCGGACCAGGTCGGTCAGCTTGCTGTGTGAGCGTGTATGTATGTATGCATGCATCTCAGACTGACCGATGCAGGCCTCTGGACCAGGTCCGTCAGCTTGGTGTGTGTGTGTGTATATGTGCGCGTATGTACAGTGCCTTGCGAAAGTATTCGGCCCCCTTGAACTTTGCAACCTTTTGCCACATTTCAGGCTTCAAACAAAGATATAAAACTGTATTTTTTTGTGAAGAATCAACAACAAGTGGGACACAATCATGAAGTGGAACGACATTTATTGGATATTTCAAACTTTTTTAACAAATCAAAAACTGAAAAATTGGGCGTGCAAAATTATTCAGCCCCTTTACTTTCAGTGCAGCAAACTCTCTCCAGAAGTTCAGTGAGGATCTCTGAATGATCCAATGTTGACCTAAATGACTAATGATGATAAATACAATCCACCTGTGTGTAATCAAGTCTCCGTATAAATGCACCTGCACTGTGATAGTCTCAGAGGTCCGTTAAAAGCGCAGAGAGCATCATGAAGAACAAGGAACACACCAGGCAGGTCCGAGATACTGTTGTGAAGAAGTTTAAAGCGGATTTGGATACAAAAAGATTTCCCAAGCTTTAAACATCCCAAGGAGCACTGTGCAAGCGATAATATTGAAATGGAAGGAGTATCAGACCACTGCAAATCTACCAAGACCTGGCCGTCCCTCTAAACTTTCAGCTCATACAAGAGAAGACTGATCAGAGATGCAGCCAAGAGGCCCATGATCACTCTGGATGAACTGCAGAGATCTACAGCTGAGGTGGGAGACTCTGTCCATAGGACAACAATCAGTCGTATATTGCACAAATCTGGCCTTTATGGAAGAGTGGCAAGAAGAAAGCCATTTCTTAAAGATATCAATAAAAAGTGTATTTTAAAGTTTGCCACAAGCCACCTGGGAGACACACCAAACATGTGGAAGAAGGTGCTCTGGTCAGATGAAACCAAAATTGAACTTTTTGGCAACAATGCAAAACGTTATGTTTGGCGTAAAAGCAACACAGCTCATCACCCTGAACACACCATCCCCACTGTCAAACATGGTGGTGGCAGCATCATGGTTTGGGCCTGCTTTTCTTCAGCAGGGACAGGGAAGATGGTTAAAATTGATGGGAAGATGGATGGAGCCAAATACAGGACCATTCTGGAAGAAAACCTGATGGAGTCTGCAAAAGACCTGAGACTGGGACGGAGATTTGTCTTCCAACAAGACAATGATCCAAAACATAAAGCAAAATCTACAATGGAATGGTTCAAAAATAAACATATCCAGGTGTTAGAATGGCCAAGTCAAAGTCCAGACCTGAATCCAATCGAGAATCTGTGGAATGAACTGAAAACTGCTGTTCACAAATGCTCTCCATCCAACCTCACTGAGCTCGAGCTGTTTTGCAAGGAGGAATGGGAAAAAAATTCAGTCTCTCGATGTGCAAAACTGATAGAGACATACCCCAAGCGACTTACAGCTGTAATCGCAGCAAAAGGTGGCGCTACAAAGTATTAACTTAAGGGGGCTGAATAATTTTGCACGCCTAATTTTTCAGTTTTTGATTTGTTAAAAAAGTTAGAAATATCCAATAAATGTCGTTCCAGTTCATGATTGTGTCCCACTTGTTGATTCTTCACAAAAAAAATACAGTTTTATATCTTTATGTTTGAAGCCTGAAGTGTGGCAAAAGGTCGCAAAGTTCAAGGGGACCGAAAACTTTCGCAAGGCACTGTATGTATGTATGTATGCATGCATGCATGCATGCATCTCAGACTGACCGATGATGCAGGCCTCTGGACCAGGTCCATCAGCTTGGTGTGTGTATGTATGTATGTATGTATGTATATATGTATGCATGCATGTATGTCTGTCTGTCAGACTGACCGATGCAGGCCTCTGGACCAGGTTCTCCAGCTTGGTGTGGCTAAACTCCAGGCTGATGACGTTGTAGAGTTTGTCCCTCTGGGAGGGGGGCGTCTCGTAGTAACGTCTCCACTGGGCCATAGACATCTCTATACCCTTCTGAGTACTGACATCCATCACATCCATCATACGCCTGCTGCCTGGGGGAGGCAAGGAAGGGGAGAGGGGTACAGACAGAGAGGTGATACGGTGAGGGAGGAACAAAGGAGAGAGACAGAAAAGGTGAGAGGAGGAAAAGGGAAGGTAAGAGAGTATTTGGTATTCTATTGGGATCCCCATTAATTGTTGCTGAAGCTACTCTTCCAGAACATGAAACATGACATAAGAACATCAAGACAAGAACAGCTCAAGGACTGAACTACACCAATTAAAATGGGAACAAAAAAAAAGGTCCTACTGACAGTTACCCACACATCATTATATGTAAGGCGCTTTCGAAAATTATTCAGGCACGCTGCCTTTTCCCACATTTTGTTACATTACAGCCTTATTCTAAAAATGGATTAAATAAATACAAATCTCAATCTACACACAATACTCCATAATGGCAAGCAAAAACTGTTTTTTAAAAACATTTTCCATTGATCATCTTTGAGATGTTTCTACAACCTGATTGGATTCCACCTGTGGTAAATTCCATTGATTTGGAAAGGCACACGTCTATTTAAGGTCCCACAATTGACACAGCATGTCAGAGCAAAAATCAAGCCATGAGGTTGAAAGAATTATCTGTAGAGCTCTGAGACAGGATTGCGTCGAGGCACAGATCTGGGGAAGGGTACCAAAACATTTCTGCAGCATTGCAGGTCCTCAAGAATACATTGGCCTCCATCATTCTTAAACGGAAGAAGTTTGGAACCACCAAGACTCTTCCTGGAGCTTGCCACCCGGCCAACTGACCAATCGGAGCCTTGGTCAGGGAGGTGACCAAGAACCTGATGGTCACTCTGAAAGAGCTCCAGAATTCCTCTGTGGAGATGGGAGAACCTTCCAGAAGGGCAACCATCTCTGCACCACTCCACCAATCAGGCCTTTATGGTAGAGTGGCCAGATGGAAACCACTCCTCAGTAAAAGGCACATGACAGCCTGCTTGGAGTTTGCCAAAGGGCACCTAAAGGACTCTCAGACCATGAGAAATAAGATTCTCTGGTCTGATGAAACCAAGACTGAACTCTTGGCCTGAATGCCAACCTGGAGGTAACCTGGCACCATCCCTACAGTGAAGCATGGTGGTGACAGCATCATGCTGTGGGTATGTTTTTCAGCAGCAGGCAGGGACTGGGAGACTGGTCAGGATCAAGGCAAAGATGAGCAAAGTGCAGAGAGATCCTTTTTATTTTTAATATTTACCCCCTTTTCGCCCCAATTTTGTGGTATCCAATGGTTAGTATCCAATTGTCTCATCGCTACAACTCCCGTACGGGCTCGGGAGAGACGAAGGTCGAAAGTCATGCGTCCTCCGATACACAACCCAACCAAGCCGCACTGCTTCTTAACACAGCACGCATCCAACCTGGAAGCCAGCCGCACCAATGTGTCGGAGGAAACACTGTGCACCTGGCAACCTTGGTTAGCGTGCACTGCGCCCGGCCCGCCACAGGAGTCCATGGTGCGCAATGAGAAAAGGATATCCCTACCGGCCAAACCCTCCCTAACCCGGACGACGCTAGGCCAATTGTGCGTCGCCCCACGGACCTCCCGGTCGCAGCCAATTGCGACAGAGCCTGGCGCGAACCCTGAGTCTCTGGTGGCCCTTAACCACTGCGCCACCCGGGAGGCCACAGAGAGATCCTTGATGAAAACCTGCTACAGAGTGCTCAGGTCCTCAGACTGGGGTGAAGGTTCACCTTCCAACAGGACAACGACCCTTAACACACAACCAAGACAACTCAAGAGTGGCTTCAGGACAAGTCTCTGAATGTCCTTGAGTGACCCGATCGAACATCTCTCCAGAGACTTGAAAATAGCTGTGCAGAGACGCTCCCCATCCAACCTGACAGAGCTTGAGAGGATCTGCAGAGAAGAATGGGAGAAACTCCCTAAATACAGGTGTGCCAAGCTTGTAGCGTCATACCCAACAAGACTAGAGGCTGTAAACGCTGCCAAAGGTGCTTCAACAAAGTACTGAGTAAAGGGTCTGAATGTATATATATTTTTTGTTTGTTTGTTTTGTTTTTTGCAAAAATGTCCAAAAACCTGTTTTTGCTTTGTAAATATGGGTTATTGTGTTTAGATTGATGAAAAAAAACACAATAGTTTAATCCATTTTAGAATAAGGCTGTAACATGACAAAATGTGGAAGTGAAGGGGTCTGAATACTTTGAATGCCGTGTACATAATAATCAGTTAATTTGGTCAGATGGGGAGAGGCAATGTTTTGTGAGGTGTTGTTTTGAAGCTCATTTTTTGCGGTTTGCTTGAGTCATTTGAGATGGAAGGGTGTTCCATATGATAACGGCTCTATAGAATACTGTGTGTTGCCTTGAATCCGTTCTTGATTTGGGGACTGTGAAGAGCCCCCTGGTGGCATGTCTGGTGGGTAAGCATGCCTATCAGAGCTATATGTAACTTGATTTGGGGACTGTGAAGAGCCCCCTGGTGGCATGTCTGGTGGGTAAGCATGCCTATCAGAGCTATATGTAACGTGATTATACAGACTATTTGGAAATTACCACAATATTTCTCATAAAAACAAGAATTGATGCAGTCAAACCTCTCCTGTACTTTGAGCCAAGAGAGACTAACATGCATACTGTTGATATTAGCCCTCTTGTGTGCATTGAAGGGCAACACTTGCAGCTCTGTTCTGGGCCAGCTGCAGCTTTTCTAGGTCCTTCTTTACAGCACTTCATATCACCGGGCAATACGGTCAAGATCAGATCAAACTGGAGCCTGCCGGGCTTGTTTGGTCGACTGTGGTGTTAACAATGCGAGCGAGGGAAGGAGAGAAGTAAAGGAGATGTAAATGAGGGAGTGTTATGATGGAGAAAGAGAGAGATAGAGTGAAGTGGGTTAAGGAGAGGAACTGGAAAAGGGAAGAGGCGTGTTTGGATAGAAGCACTGGAGGGAATCTTACCGACAAATATCTTGACGTCGTTCACACTGAAGTCTGGATCTGGCATCCTTTAGAGAGCACGACAAACCAGGGTTACATATCACTCAGACTTACAAACTCAACGCAAGTTCAGCTATTCTAATCGCCCCAGAGAGAATACAGTGAATGTGTTTCCAACAGAGTAGAGGGGGGAAAGCAGGACGTACTTGATGCCCAGTCCGTCTGGCTTCTCAAAGATGATCGGGTCCCTCAACCCACCTCTTTGGATGTACTCAAACGTGAGGTCTGGAAAAACAAACTACAATAAGCCATAAACTAAACAGGAATCCTCAAAGCTACTCAAGTTGGTAAGCAAGGCCCAAATGAGACCCTATTCCCTTCCCTATAGTGCACTACTACTGTCAGAAGTGCATTTCATATAGGGAATAGGGTGCAATTTCAGACACAGACAATGTCTCAAACCCTCCGTCATTCTACTGGAATGACACCAAACACTGACCTTTCCCCTCCATGCGTTTGACCCTGTCCGAGGTGAACCTCTCGCTCGTCAGCTTCTCCTCCAGGTCAAAGGTCCTCTTCCCCTCGATCTCGTCGTCCGAGATCCCATCGTCATGGTAGCGCCGCCGCGTGCCCGACCGCTGGAGAGAGGGGGAAAGAGGAAGAGGGATGAGGAATGTGAGGAGGAAGAAGGAAAAGGATTAAGGAACATATTTACCTCAATGTGTTCAGCAGCTGTATACCCTTCAAATCCCATTGCACAATTTTAGGGTATTTACAGTATTTCTGTAATAGTTAGGTTTAATACTTGTCCCAGGTTCTTTAAGGTATTTCAGTAACATGTAATGCTACCTAACGACCGCAGCGTTTGGCTGTTTAAACAACGCTCCCACACACAGTACATGACCTGCTCCTCCCTCCTACAAAAAGTCTCTGTATTACAACACACACTGGGGCAAGGAGGAAAGAACATACCCACACAAACCCATATCAACACAGAACACACAATACATTGATGTTCAGGCCAGGGTATCAATTCTCTCTAATGTAGCCTATCATTAATCTCCCTCACACTGACTCTCCCTTCTCTCAGGGATGGGGGGATAAAGAGGAAGAAAGGGGGAGGGGGGGTACCTGTAGACCTTTCTACCCAGTGCTTCCATTCTCCCTGCTCAATATTGTCCCCCATCCCCACTACTTAATCACCAGCTCTATCTATCAACTGGAGGCTTGATGCTTCATTGATGGTGGTGTAGCGCTCATGTGATTTCAGAGTTTGCAAAACAAATGGCCATTGGATTGATGCAAATAATCATGATATCATTCCGCCAGAAAGGCAGAGGCTACTTTTTAGACAACATTTAACTGAGGTTTTTTGGGAAAGCCTTTCCGTCTACCAGCTGACGGTTATCATTAGCATGATCGCTAACAGCTACACAAAGTGGACCAGGAAGTGGACCAAGGTTGCCATAGCAATGCACCAGCTGACCCAGAGAGGGGGTCCAGCAGCCCAGAGCTCAGGGACAACAATAAGAGGTGTCTGAGAATGCACTTTCTCCGCCAGTCTCACACACCTCTAAAATATCCTCAGCCAGCCCTGAACACACACACACATGCACCTCCTTGCAAACACCACACAATGTGAAACAACCTCACTGTACTGTCCACCAGTCAGCCACAAGCCAATGACACTATACAGCGAGACATTAAACAGCACTAGTATCCACCGCTGTAGCAGCCAAATCAGTGCCATGAGATGCAGAATGAGGCACCAGGACCAGCCCTACCTCCAACATCTCACTGCAATCCTCCTTGGCTCCGGGTGGCCCAGCCCTTCAAGAAGACAACCCTGTCCCAGTAAATTCAAAATCCATTATCCATCTGTAAGCCAGGGTTGACGAGAGATCTTTGTTCCATTCAGGTGGTTTGGTATAGGAGAAGGACACAACGGCATTGCAGCGAGTGGTGTAACGCAGTGCGCCAGTCGGGTCTGTGCTCCCCTGGGCCGCTGCCCAGTACAGTGGACAGTGGCTCGCGTACCAAATGGCTCTCTAGATAGTGCACTGTGTAGGGTGCCATTTGACACACAAGCATACCGTCTCTCAGTGACGCACTACGTTGCTACAGCACCCGGCGGAACCAACCACCTTTAACTGAGACATCACACAGACCAGCTGCTGGTCATGCACACCGCAGTTACCAGCTCCACCTAGTATTCCCAAGGCGGGAATTCTGCTTGTGTGACAACAGACTCTAGAGAGAGAAACTGTCTGGATTGGAGCACCATGCCAGGGACATGGGAGCGGGAGGGAGTGGATCCATCTGGGAGACGCCTTGGCTGGGGAACGACGGACAGCCAGCGCCTCCCGGCCGCCCACTCACTCACACAGCTACTCAAGAAACAATAGACGACCCGGAGCAGCACAATCGCGCCACGACGCCTGAGCAACTAGAGTGGGTAAGGGCACACGACAGATGCAGTATCTAACCGCATTGTCCATGTTTATTATCAAAGATCGTCGCCAAGAGACGGTGGGTCTCGGAGCCAGTACCAGCAGGGTTACAGATGTTCTCTCTCCCTCCCTCGCTGTAGCAATCCAGTATCCTCTCCATCATATTTATCTTGCCCCTTCCCTCTCCTGCAGTGCACCTTGGGGAATACTGTGGGATGGAGACTCTACACACCTCGCACCTTCAGCGTCACCATTCCATCCCTCCTCCTCCTCCTCTCTTTATCTTTCTTCCTCCTCCTTTCTTCTCACATCCCTGGCGTACTGCAGCAGCATCTCTCCTTCATTCACCATCCTCCGCTCCCCCTCTCCTTTTCAGAGAGAAAGAGGCCCGCGGTCTATTCAGCTCTGTCATTCTTCCGCCTCTGCAGTGCCCCCCCCCAATCTCTCCCCATCCGTGTTTTCCGCATTTCTGCTCACATGGCCAGTCAGACAGCCAGCCTCTCCAGTAACTTCTCCTCTTGCTTCACACAGAGCAGACAGCTTGCTCTCGCCACAGTGTCCTCTCCACTCACACCCCTCCCTCAAATCCTCTTCTCTCGTTTCATCACTGGCACTGTTGTATTGCAATATGCCTTCTGGAGATGCATGGCTCAAAGAACAGGCAAAGAAAAATAACTCCCTCACAGACCAGAGACTAAGAGATGTAGACCTGACCACCACTGCCTAAATCTCAGCCTATTCATAATTGATAAGACATTATCTCTGCATGACGCTGCCTGGCTACTGCTCTGAGGGACACGTTCTGCTTCTGCTCCTACAAACGTGACTATCATTCAAAACTCAACTTTAACAAATCACAACACACACACACACCTCCATTGTACAATATAAACATCAGGTTTATGGTCCATTGCCTAGCAACAGCCTTTTTTTCTTTCACCTCACCTGTAAATATCCAGATTCTACAGTCAGGTAGACTGCAGACCCTAGTCACCCTACTAAACAGGTTCAAATTCTCTCAACATGCAGAAAAATAAAGAACTCACCCCAAACACATCAATCAATAATCTTATCTGACCCTCAATCAAAAATGTACCATGTAGCCTCCCGGGTGGCGCTGTGGTCTAAGGCACTGCATTGCAGTATTAGCTGTGCCACCAGAGATACCGGGTTCGAGGCCATGCACTGTCACAGCCGGCCGCGACCGGGAGGCCCGTGGGGCGGCGTAGAATTGGCCGCCAGGTGTTTCCTCTGACACATTGGTGCGGCTGGCTTCCGAGTTGGATGGGCATTGTGTCAAGAAGCAGTGTGGCTGGGTTGTGTTTCTGAGGACACATGGCTCTCGACCTTCATCTCTCCCGAGTCCGTACGGGAGTTGCAGAGATGAGACAAGACTAACTACTACCAATTGGACACCATGAAATTGGGGAGGTACCATGTAACAAAATGTACAATATTCCTTTCCAAGGATTTAGCTAGCTCTCACACTAATCCCAGCCATAGCCCAACCTAACCCCGTGTTAGGAGTTCATCTCCGCCTATGTCTCCCTCCAGTCCCTCGACTTCTTGGCACTGACGGAAACATGGATCACCACAGACAACACTGCTACTCCTACTGCTCTCTCTTCGTCTGCCCACGTGTTCTCGCACACCCCGAGAGCTTCTGGTCAGCGGGGTGGTGGCACCGGGATCCTCATCTCTCCCAAGTGGTCATTCTCTCTTTCTCCCCTTACCCATCTGTCTATCGCCTCCTTTGAATTCCATGCTGTCACAGTTACCAGCCCTTTCAAGCTTAACATCCTTATCATTTATCGCCCTCCAGGTTCCCTCGGAGAGTTCATCAATGAGCTTGATGCCTTGATAAGCTCCTTTCCTGAGGACGGCTCACCTCTCACAGTTCTGGGCGACTTTAACCTCCCCACGCCTACCTTTGACTCATTCCTCTCTGCCTCCTTCTTTCCACTCCTCTCCTCTTTTGACCTCACCCTCTCACCTTCCCCCCTACTCACAAGGCAGGAAATACGCTCGACCTCATCTTTACTAGATGCTGTTCTTCCACTAACCTCGTTGCAACTCCCCTCCAAGTCTCCGACCACTACCTTGTATCCTTTTCCCTCTCGCTCTCATCCAACACTTCCCACACTGCCCCTACTCGGATGGTATCGCGCCGTCCCAACCTTCGCTCTCTCTCCCCCGCTACTCTCTCCTCTTCCATCCTATCATCTCTTCCCTCTGCTCAAACCTTCTCCAACCTATCTCCTGATTCTGCCTCCTCAACCCTCCTCTCCTCCCTTTCTGCATCCTTTGACTCTCTATGTCCCCTATCCTCCAGGCCGGCTCGGTCCTCCCCTCCCGCTCCGTGGCTCGACGACTCATTGCGAGCTCACAGAACAGGGCTCCGGGCAGCCGAGCGGAAATGGAGGAAAACTCGCCTCCCTGCGGACCTGACATCCTTTCACTCCCTCCTCTCTACATTTTCCTCTTCTCTCTCTGCTGCTAAAGCCACTTTCTACCACTCTAAATTCCAAGCATCTGCCTCTAACCCTAGGAAGCTCTTTGCAACCTTCTCCTCCCTCCTGAATCCTCCTCCCCTCCCCCCTCCTCCCTCCCTGCAGATGACTTCGTCAACCATTTTGAAAAAGAAGGTCGACGACATCCGATCCTCGTTTGCTAAGTCAAACGACACCGCTGGTTCTGCTCACACTGCCCTACCCTGTGCTCTGACCTCTTTCTCCCCTCTCTCTCCAGATGAAATCTCGCGTCTTGTGACGGCCGGCCGCCCTACAACCTGCCCGCTTGACCCTATCCCCTCCTCTCTTCTCCAGACCATTTCCGGAGACCTCCTCCCTTACCTCACCTCGCTCATCAACTCATCCCTGACCGCTGGCTACGTCCCTTCCGTCTTCAAGAGAGCGAGAGTTGCACCCCTTCTGAAAAAACCTACACTCGATCCCTCCGATGTCAACAACTACAGACCAGTATCCCTTCTTTCTTTTCTCTCCAAAACTCTTGAACGTGCCGTCCTTGGCCAGCTCTCCCGCTATCTCTCTCAGAATGACCTTCTTGATCCAAATCAGTCAGGTTTCAAGACTAGTCATTCAACTGAGACTGCTCTTCTCTGTATCACGGAGGCGCTCCGCACTGCTAAAGCTAACTCTCTCTCCTCTGCTCTCATCCTTCTAGACCTATCGGCTGCCTTCGATACTGTGAACCATCAGATCCTCCTCTCCACCCTCTCCGAGTTGGGCATCTCCGGCGCGGCCCACGCTTGGATTGCGTCCTACCTGACAGGTCGCTCCTACCAGGTGGCGTGGCGAGAATCCGTCTCCACACCACGTGCTCTCACCACTGGTGTCCCCCAGGGCTCTGTTCTAGGCCCTCTCCTATTCTCGCTATACACCAAGTCACTTGGCTCTGTCATAACCTCACATGGTCTCTCCTATCATTGCTATGCAGACGACACACAATTAATCTTCTCCTTTCCCCCTTCTGATGACCAGGTGGCGAATCGCATCTCTGCATGTCTGGCAGACATATCCGTGTGGATGACGGATCACCACCTCAAGCTGAACCTCGGCAAGACGGAGCTGCTCTTCCTCCCGGGGAAGGACTGCCCGTTCCATGATCTCGCCATCACGGTTGACAACTCCATTGTGTCCTCCTCCCAGAGCGCTAAGAACCTTGGCGTGATCCTGGACAACACCCTGTCGTTCTCAACTAACATCAAGGCGGTGGCCCGTTCCTGTAGGTTCATGCTCTACAACATCCGCAGAGTACGACCCTGCCTCACACAGGAAGCGGCGCAGGTCCTAATCCAGGCACTTGTCATCTCCCGTCTGGATTACTGCAACTCGCTGTTGGCTGGGCTCCCTGCCTGTGCCATTAAACCCCTACAACTCATCCAGAACGCCGCAGCCCGTCTGGTGTTCAACCTTCCCAAGTTCTCTCACGTCACCCCGCTCCTCCGCTCCCTCCACTGGCTTCCAGTTGAAGCTCGCATCCGCTACAAGACCATGGTGCTTGCCTACGGAGCTGTGAGGGGAACGGCACCTCAGTACCTCCAGGCTCTGATCAGGCCCTACACCCAAACAAGGGCACTGCGTTCATCCACCTCTGGCCTGCTCGCCTCCCTACCACTGAGGAAGTACAGTTCCCGCTCAGCCCAGTCAAAACTGTTCGCTGCTCTGGCCCCCCAATGGTGGAACAAACTCCCTCACGACGCCAGGACAGCGGAGTCAATCACCACCTTCCGGAGACACCTGAAACCCCACCTCTTTAAGGAATACCTAGGATAGGATAAAGTAATCCCTCTCACCCCCTCCCCTGAAAAGATTTAGATGCACTACTGTTCCACTGGAGGTCATAAGGTGAATGCACCAATTTGTAAGTCGCTCTGGATAAGAGCGTCTGCTAAATGACTTAAATGTAAATGTGTTCACTCCTCCAGGCATGGTTGATCCGGTCCTCTTTAACTACTCTTCCGCTCTGTTTGCTTTTACAATGTTTTGGAGCGACTGTGTCATGATGCACATTGTGGCACTGTTTAACCCCCAAGCGATGAACTCATGAACCTGGCTCGTCTTAGAAATGCACCATATTCCATTTATAAGGCACTACTTTTGACCAAAGTGCCTTGTTTATCATATTTTCTCAAGTTACAGTCAACAATCTAGACTACATGACAGCCATCAAGCAAGACAAATCGGAGACATCAGCTTCTCAGCTATTTGGTATTGGAAATAAATTGTTACTTAGGGGGAAAAACACAAGTTATTCTCATAACCTAAACTATGAGGTACAAGTCTTGGTGCAAGTCATGGAATTGAACCGCAGACTAGTAACATAACTCACTTCCTCTGTCTTTATAATTCCAACATCTCAATCCATATGGACAGTTTTAGAACACACTAAAATATTAAAATGTCCATACTACGCCAATTCCAATATAGTTAGTAACTAGCGGTAGTCCATGCCATTTCAGATACTTTAGACGTTTATGGTGATGAACTAACGTTTAGCGATGGATTTTTACCACAGACGTTGAAATAACCCTGGGCCAACTAGTTTACTTACCAGCCGCTTGCTGAATCTTGGTCGACGCTTATCTTCCATGTTTTATGACTGTCACTTGAGACAGTGGACTGCTTTGGTAGGCGGTTCGCCGATACACGTGGGTACCTGACTGCGCTGTCAAGCAGCTGAACACTACAACTAGCTCGTGATTGGAAATGTAGCTTAACTTATCTATTTATTTCTAGTGGTGTGCTATTTATGTCCACAATAAAAAAAAAGCCTTTCAAATCTGACAAACTAAATCTAAAATACAGTCCGCAACGTAGCCAAGTTAATACATTTTGATTTTACTAAAACCACCGTATAAAACAAAGTACGAGCGTTTACACATTGCAACGTTATGTTATTTAAAGCTAACGGCAGATAATTACCACTAGGACATAGCTAGTGAAATAGTAAAGTAGAGGCTAGCATCTTTGGCTAGCTATGCCCCACCAAAGGGAAGCATTGTTGTCGATCACCAAAACAAAACCCTACCGAGAGAATGGGATTAGCTAGCAAGCTTTAGTTTGTTGATAGCGCCAATATTGCATCTGGGATTGTAGTGTGGTTCATTATGTAAGGGTTAGCGTGTTATAGCTAGCGTTAGCTATAGAGTACCTTACTAATGATACAATTTAGACACTTGTCTGGCTAGTTTTAGGGGGTGAGGGGGGTTACCAGTCCTGGGTTATTTGCGGCATGTAGTTCAAACACTTTCTTATTATGCTGAACAAACTGTTCGCTGAACTAAAACGAACGTTAAGTTTAAAATGCAACAGCAGACAGCGAGCAATCTATTTCCAAAGGAACTTTCCGCTTTTGTCTTTTGGAAAACTCCAATCAACCAAAGAGTTTAGAAAATCCTTAAAACCTGGTCATATTAAATGACATGACGTTCTGTTAAAATCGACAGAGAACGCTGGTTTATTAAATCGCAGTTTTATGTATAATATCCGATAAAGACGGCGGTCAGCCATCCGCCGCCATTTTCATCTCCTCACAAAACAACACTAGTTTCTCAAGACCCGCCTACAACAATAAAATCGTCCAACGAGAGCAAAGCCGGCGAGGCGCTAAATGGTCGGTAATTATGTCACTCAGAAATACATTTTGTCGATAACGATTGAACACACGTAAAACAAAGTAATACCGACACGTGAATGACCAATTAAATTGCGAGTTATTTGACGAATCGAACTCCAATTGGCAACCATTTTGCTACTATCTTCAAAGGAGAATAATAATTGGCCAACATACAAAAAGGGTCAATAAAGCAGCCAATGAACTACCACGCAATTCAGACATCGTGTTTCCCAACTCAACCTCCTTACAATAATTGCCAGACCTGCCATATAACTTATAAACCCATAAAATTAAAATGTATTTCCGTTACACACCACCATGATTGAGTAGGCCTGTTCAAGGACGGTCGACGGGGCCAGTCTGCCTCCTGGCTTCTGCTGTGTCTTGACTCCCGGAGCTTTGCATTGCCGAGACACGTTTTCTGGGTAGCTACTTTGGTCTTGGTTTGCCACAGCAAAGCCGCCCATTCATGGCAGTTGTAATCCGGAAGCGGCTGTCTATTGGTCCCACAGTTGGGTGGATGGCAACAATTGGAGGATTTGGCCTGCCAATTAAGCAATATACAGACGGTGAGAGATGTCAAAGGCAATTCGTTTTGTTGTATTCCTATTTTTCAAAACAGTTTAAAGTAGTTGAATAATGAAAACTTACTAATAAAAACACTTGGCAAACGGCGATTCTTTTTTATTTTTATTATTTGTCAGCAGACGGGAAAAGCTACAAAAAACTGAAACCTGGCCTTACATTTAGTTCAGATAACATTTTCCATATAAATGCCTACAACATCACTACAAATGTATGTGACTGAAGACACAAACAGACACAGACATATTGGCTATTCACTTGATACTGCTTGCTTGCATCACAACAAAAATACTATCCTATCTATTATTAGAGGGGGTAGAGAGCAATGGCTTATATAAATAAACCCTGGACTGCTGATGCTATGTATTGGCCACCGGTCGGCCATATTGGCACTCCCTAGAAGGAGTAGTCCTCCATAGTATTTCAAAGACAAAATTACATATATTTAAGTTTTTTTTTGTAGTGGGGACAGTAACGTTAGTACTATCCCCATTTAAAAAAAAATGTTTAGGCCACATAATAGAATTTAAAAGTATGCATTAAAGCGTCTAATAGAATAAACGTGTCAAAACGAATGTAGACATTAACAAATGCATTTCTATAGCTTCCAAAATCTTTTAACCATTGAGGAGGATTACCAAGATGGCTGCACGTTGGCTTCAATACAGGGTTTATACACATCATTTGTAGAGAGAGTGCAGGTGACAGTTTTATGACACAGGCATGATCCCTGGTGGTACATGCATTGACACACATGTAGGATAAAAATGACACGAGTGCAATATTAAGCAGTAACTTCAACACGCAATAATAACATAAAAACGTGCCATTTTGGGGTCATTTTGATTACTAGCTGTCAATAGGGCAGTGAATCATTGTTTTATCATATTCATTTGTTTACCAATATCTTTAGGTTACTTGACATGATTACACAGTGTTATCGTTGAAACTGTCCTTGGCTTAGATTATTAAGGAGCCACACTACCAAAGCTAATTGACACAAATCCTTGAAGTGGGAAAAGGAGCTGTGGGTAGAAGCATGCCTGAAAAGAGGAACGAGAGAGAGAGGGGAAAAGAGGGAGAGAGAGAGAAAGACAGAGAAAAAGACAAAAGAAAAGAGGGAGAGAGAGAGAGAGTGTGTGAGAGAGAGAGAGAGAGAGAGAGGGAGAGAGAGAGAGAAAGACAGAGAAAAAGACAAAAGGAAAGAGGGAGAGAGAAGACGAAAGGGTGGAAGGCCTCAAGCAAGACTGAAGTGTGTCTCCTCTGAGTAGCGCTGTATGCATCTCTTGACAGACAGAGTGACCACTGTTGATCCATCCACCCAGGTTAAACTGGGGGTAATCTGGGACACTCCTCTTCAACTTCCCGAGGCCAGAGTCATAAGTGATTATCATGTTAAGAGGCCAATAATACAGCCTAAGTCTACATCCCAAAGGGCACCCTATTTCCTATATACTACAAGGGGAATAGGGTGCCATGTGGGACACACCTAAGAATAACCTGGATCTAACGTGATCTAATCTGGTTCCGTATTCATAAAGCATCTCAGAGTAGGAGTGCTCATCTAGGATCCTGACCCGCCTGTCCATGTAATCTTATTCATTGTGATCTAAAATGTTCAACTGATCCCAGATCTGTACTCATACTCTGAAAGGCTTTATAAATCCAGGCCCTGATCAAACTTGACAGGGACGGGAATGGCGTTTGCAAGAGTACAAAGAGATCTGTGACCAGGGTAACATCCTTCTGGATCAATACATGATTTAAAAGTTTAAGTTTGGAGTTTTGAACACCTCTCAGTTTCACAACAAGTTTTCCCCCAGACGGTATTTCCTATTTGATAAAGCTGTAGAGGAAGGACCCTCCGATGACACAGAGAATGACACAGCAGCACATGATCATCATCTGCTTCTAAAGGGCAGAAGAAGGAAAGGAAGAGGCAAAGAAAGCCAGAGGATGCGAGAGAGCAAGAGAAAACGGAGGAGGAAGAGGAGGAATAAATACAAAGAAACAATGAAGGGAAGGGAGAGAAGAAAGAGAACAAGAAAAAACTCAGAAAAACAAAAGGAAAGATTGACCTGACCACAGAGAGAAATCATAACCCACAATAAATATTTAGAGACTCAATGTGGCATTGCAAGTTCTGAAGCTTTTAAGAGATTCTTTGCATCAGTGAGAATGCTGAACCCCCTGTAGCAAGACAGTATATTTAGTGTATGTCCCAAATGGCACCCTTTTCCCTGTATAGTGCAGTACTTTCAGGGTAACAGGGTGCCATTTGTGACGAAGCCAATGTATCCCTTCTCCTGTATGGACCAAGGTGATAGATAATAGGTCTAGGGTCCGGACTGAAGTGGACCTATAAACATTGCAGTCATATAAATAGAATGACCTATTATGGCATCATTGACCTGAATGTGGACGGCCATTCTACTCATTCTAATTCTATGGTTTCAGCCCCACTCACCCTACGGGCCTCCTGCTGAAATTTGGCTGCTTTCTTGGTGTCGGCAACAGCCCGCTCTACGAAGCCCACCGATTGGTCCATGTTGCTCTCAATCTTGTCAATCATACCGCCCTTTGAAGGGAGTGGGCGGAGTGTTGGGAGAAGCATACACAAACAGCGGTTAAAAGCAGTGCACTACGTAGGGAATAGGGTGCCATTTGGGATGCACACTAAAAGGAGTGAAGGGTTACCTGGTTCTCCACCAGCATAGCAATGTCCACGAACATGTCATGAAGCTCTTTGATGCTGCTCTCCAGCCTCACAATATCTTTATGCCGCGCCTCGATCTCATTCAACGCCTGCTTCGATATACCCGACTCCATGATCTACAAAACACATACGAGAAGATATACACAAAGGTTTAACACCCACACTAGGAGAGGATATACACAAAGGTTTAACACCCACACTAGGAGAGGATATACACAATGGTTTAACACCCACACTAGGAGAGGATATACACAAAGGTTTAACACCCACACTAGGAGAGGATATACACAATGGTTTAACACCCACACTAGGAGAGGATATACACAAAGGTTTAACACCCACACTAGGAGAGGATATACACAATGGTTTAACACCCACACTAGGAGAGGATATACACAAAGGTTTAACACCCACACTAGGAGAGGATATACACAACGGTTTAACACCCACACTGGGAGAGGATGTACACAAAGGTTTAACACCCACACTAGGAGAGGATGTACACAACGGTTTAACATACACACTCACAAGCATTCTCGCTTGAACACACACACACACACATTCTCACTTGTACACATGCACACATACGCGCGAACACACACAGAATTACCCCTGCGGTGAAGACGGCTGCGTTCCCTCCTTCCAACATCTCCTCCAGCTCCTCGTCGGTCGTTGTTTTTCCCGCTGTGGAGTGGAGAGTTTACAGAAAGGGGTTAATAACATGTTTGAAAGGCTTAATAGCAAGTTAACATATAACAGGCCCTTAATGCTGGCATAGAATATACTAATACACACCATCAACAGCAGATCTGGGTTTCAAATACTTTATCTGTGTCTGTCTGAGCTTGTCTGGCTTAATAAACCAGAAAAGAAAAGTGACAAAACTGCAACCCTGCCCAACTCCAGGCAGATGCAAGCAAACACTCAAAATATTGGGAAAGGATTCTCCAAGTATTTGAACTGGTAAAGAGCATTGTATTGGTTTGAGTCTGTCTGTGTGGTAGGCTGAAACATGCACTTCCGTCTACGACTTAATGTAACTTTGGACCTGGATTTTGTTGCTGACAATTGACTTGTCCAGGAACAAAAAACCCTGGCCCTAGTTATACCAGGTATCGTGTCTCTACTACTGGTTAGGACTTGGTTATCACATGGTTATGAAGGTTCATAGACGTCACTCACTGATCTCCAGCTGCCGGGCAATGCGGCCTTTGCTCTTGTCTCTAAAATCTGTCTGAGCCTCGTTGTACTTGGTCATCACCTCCACAAACTTCTTGGCCAGAATGGCATGCTGGGAAAAGGTGGAGGTGGGTACAGAGGTTGTTATGGTAAACTAGTGGGGATGGAACCCAGAGCCTCCAACCCCGGTCTCCAACAAGAAAAATGACAGGGACATGATTGACATGCAAACCGATAAGAGTTAAGGGTACGGTTGAGGTTAGTTCGTTTTTTTAAGGGTTACCTGGGACTTCCGGATCCTCGTGTCTGCTGACGACCGTTCCTCTGTGTTCGTCTCAAGTTGCTTCTCGATACCTGCCAGGGAAGGGAACATGCAACCGTTACCGTGACTACGGCCACCGACAACAACACAAAATGACTATGGCATCGGAGTCCACAGCGTTCAAAAACACTTTATCTTGACAGGAAAACTACGTTTCTACAATTTGATGACTGTCGTGCTGGTCGTCAGAAAACGTTTGGTCGTCAGAAAGAGTGTGGGGTCAGATATGGTGCGTCTACTATTTAAAGGGTCAAGAAGGACTGACTCTTTAGTTTGTTGCGAGCGGTGCCGGCTGCTTTCTTGATGTCGTTGGTGACTGCCTCCAAATCATCCTGCGTCTCTGGTGAGCACAGAGAAAGAGAGAGAGGAAAAAAGAGTGATTGTAACATACAAGTATCAACAAGCCACAAAGATGAACCATGTGGAATGGGAAAGAAAGTGGGCGGGGGGCAGAGAGAGAGAGAGAGAGAGAGAGAGGGGGCAGAGAGAGAGAGAGAGAGAGAGAGAGAGAGAGGGGCAGAGAGAGAGAGAGGGAGAGAGAGGGAGAGAGAGAGAGAGAGAGAGAGAGAGAGAGAGAGAGAGAGAGAGAGAGAGAGAGAGCAGAGAGAGAGAGAGAGCAGAGAGAGAGAGAGAGAGAGAGAGAGAGAGAGAGCAGAGAGAGAGAGAGGGGGCAGAGAGAGAGAGAGAGAGAGGGCAGAGAGAGAGAGAGAGAGAGGGCAGAGAGAGGGCAGAGAGAGAGAGAGAGAGAGAGAGGGGGGCAGAGAGAGAGAGGGATTGAATGATGATGTTTACTCTGCTCTGGCGTAGGAGCGGAGAGGATGGTCGAGTACAGCTTCTTTGCTTGCGCCACACTCTCATCTATCTTGTCGATGCTGCTGCGAATCTCCTCAATCTGAGACCGAGAGAGGCAATGATGACACACTGGTGAACACACACACGCGCGCACACAAACATCAGGAGTATGGTCAGAAATACCTGGGCGAAGAAGTCATCCATAAAGGCTTGGTTCTCCACTGGAATCTCCACATCATCCCCAGCCACATCACTTTTCTGTTCCGACACACAGACAGACAGAGTTGCTGTGGTAGTGTGTTTGTGGTGAGATAATCACATTCACAGGCTTTTTAGCGGTTCTTACATCAGTGTTTTGACGCCACTATAAAGTACATTTTTTAACCAGACACAATGAGGATTGCAGCGCACACAAGCTACAATGAATAGCCTACATCGATGACATTGAGACCTTGGAAGAGGTGCAGGAAATTAGAAAACAATTCTTCCTTAATCAACCCTTCTGATCCCCTTTCTGTATCCACCCCACTCCATTTGTAACGCACGACCAATAAACAAGTGTACAGCCTGAATATCATCACACCCCAATTAGGCCTACCTACTTCCTAGATTAAATTAATGCTCTAATGTTAATTAGCCCAATGTACAACTAGGCTATTTCCGCTTTTCTAGGCCTGATGGGAATGGGATCAAACAGTTGGTCTAACGTTATGGCCAAACCGCTCATCCGGACCAACCGCATCTAGTGCGCAAAAACAAACGAGTAAATATGATACGTCCCCCATCCCTATTATATAATTATATATGATTGGCAACGGTTATATGTTAAGCTAATAGCAAGCAAGTCTATGAAAACATGAACAAGTGTATAAAAAGACGTAGCTTACCGCCTTCAACTGTTCCAATCGGTCTTTCATCTTCAAAACTGTGTTGTCACTGTCACAATCTCTAAACTATCAAAAAGCGTTATTCTAATCTACAACCGCTAATTAAAAGGTTACCAAATTAGAAAATTACAATTTATTAGCCTACTGATTCATCCAGTGACCTGCCCGAAAATAAGTTTCAAAGTTAATTGTAAAAATATTTAGTAGGGTAAATGCTCATTAGAATATAGTCATCAAATTAAAAAAGAACTATCTTTTTTTTTTTTACAAAATGTCTGTTCAATATGGCTGCAGCAGCGTCTCCAACCTGTAGTTTTACTAAGCCTATCCTCTCAAGGAGGATTAGAGCAACAGTTGTGCAGAGGGCGATTAATCTCTCTCTCTCTCTCTGATCAATGGCATGCGTAAAAACGCATGCAAAGTAAATATCACGCACGATTTCTGTTTTGGGCACACTACCCAAACAGGGCACCGAATGGAAAGGTAATAGGTTCAATTCTAAATCTGTAAAGTCAACCCAGTGGGTTGTCCATCTATAAATAAGAAGAGGCTGTATTTGAATTGTTATTTCTTGACCCCCATCTGCTTTCTAAAAATAGCTAAATAAGGCCAGGTCAACTAAATAAAGTGATGCAATGATTATTGATTTTTGAAGATATTTTTTGTATTCCTTTTTTTATTTGCTAATTTAAAAAAAAAAGCATAATGTTTCATAGTACAAACACGTGAAGCAGCATTTTTTATCGACACCATTCCTCCTGAAAATACATTAGGTCACACTTTTCTGACAATAGGTCTAGATAGGATTCTCAAATGCAATGCGTCTAGAAGTTTCTAACACTATCAGTTGCTTCCTTAAATCTTACTTTAGGCTCACTTGACTGCTCATCTGTCATCTACTCTAAATGATAAACCTCTCACTCCCCTTTTCCACCACCCCCTCTTCTTCTCCTCCTTCATTCATTTCCTCTCTTTCGTCAGGTTTGAAGGCACACAGAAAGTCATTGATTTGGTTGCACTGCCAATCATTCCATTGAGAGATAAAATGAAAAAAGTGAGTTTTATCCATTATTAATGCCTTTTAGAGAGTATTGAGACATATACGTAGCCTTGTCCAAGCCAGAACGGCATGAGCCTATCTACTGTAGCGTGAGGCTTTTGATGAAGAGTTCAAAACAAGTACACCCACTGGACACTAGTCTATCACAGGGTCTTACTCCCAATCATTTTCTTTAATGCGGAGTGACAAGCAGAGAGGAATCTGGCCCCTTTTGGTATGACTCGACCTGGGATCAAACCCCCAACCTTCCAAGCTCAGGACAGTCACTCTAACCACATGGCCACTGAGCTGGATAATACAAAACCTGTGGGATCTGTCATACTTTAAATCAAAAACCTCCCACTCCCTTTTCCACAAATAGTTAACCCAATTCTGAATACATCAGCACACTGGATTTGGTGCAGCTGGTAGCCAAGCTGTTAAGAGCGTAGGTTCAAATCCCAAATCTGCCCTTGAACAAGGGACTTAGCCCTAATTACTCCTGTACGTCGCTCAGGATAAGAGCATCTGCTAAATGACTAAAAGGTCAAATCAAAACAACAGAGTGAGAGAGAGATATATATCTTCAGTTGAGAGAATCTACATCAGTCACTGTGGTGTTAAGATGATGAGGGCAGGCTACTGTACCTGTGGAGTTTAGGCCATTGAGCACCATGGCAGACGGCCCGAGTAGCATCATGGGATCTTCACTTCTCTTCAGCTGTTGGGAAAATAGGAGACCGGGAGTTACGATCTGTGGGGGCACGCGACCGGCACACAATGTGAAATACAGAGAACGCGGAGACAAACGAGAAAGCAAACAGAAAGAGGTGGAATAACGTTGGAAAAGAGGTGCATTTTCTCATTACAGAACCAAACCTTTGGGTTTTACCCTGGTGTGTGTAAATGTCACCGCCTTTTTCCTCTATTCTTGCTTCTTCTCCTTGCCTCAGATGCTCTCTTTCACTCAGCTCTGCCTCCTTGTATACCTATTCCATACCTCCATCCTAATCTCCCATGTATTAACTATTCTCTGATGTCTCAACCTCTTACACATAAAAGGTTGCAAACCCCCGGGGTTTGTCTTGACACTATGTGCGATCCCTGGGTACAGTTGCAGCCTGATATATTGTCACCCTTCACTCCAGTCTTTTTTTTTTTACTTCTCCAGTTGAAAAAACGAAATTCCAAGTAGACCTACAGTGATGTATGACCAAATTAGGCATTCAAAGAAAATAACACCCTCCCTACAACCAAACATGGGAGTTTTTTTGATAATACTGTGGGGCTGCTTTGCTGCCTCTGGTACTGGGGGCCTTGAACATGTGCAAGGCATCATGAAATCAGCAGATTATCAAGGAGTTTTGGAGTGCAGTGTTCAACCCTTCCCTCCCTTCGAAGGTCGTGGGTATCCAGCAGGACAACAACCCCAAGAACACATAAAGAAGCACCCAAGAATGGTTCAAGAAGAAACACTGGCAAAGAGTCCAGATCTGAGTCCCGTCAAAAACCTAAGGCGAGATCTGAAAACAGCAGTTGGTCAAAGGCAACCATCAAACATTGAAGAATTGGGAGCAATTTACAGCTGAAGAATGGGCAAAGTTGCCAGTAGAAAAGTACAGCAAGCTCATTGAGAGCTGCAATTAGTGGCAGTTATGCTGACCAAATGCTGTGCAACCAAGTACTAGTACTGGGTGCTAATCATTTTGTCAATAGTTATATTTTCTAAAATTGTATTTGGTTCTGCAATGTGGAAATTCAAATAACCAGGTGTGGAGTTATTTTCAATTTCAATTTTTTTTTAGTCAGAATTATGAATTATTTAAGAAAGGTGCAAGGGTACCAATATCCTGTCTGCTGGTTGTTTCTGAAGAGAACAACTTGTCAAGACAACTTTTCATGATAGAACACAACATGTGGAGAAAAATACCTACAGTGCCTTCAGAAAGTATTCACATCCCTTGACTTTTTACACATTTTGTTGTGTTACAGCCTGAATTTAAAATGGATTTAAATTGAGATTGTGTCACTGGCCTACACACAACACCCGATAATGTCAACTCGGAATTATATTTGAGAAATGTTTACAAATTAATGAAAAAAAGAAAAGCTGAAATGTCTTGAGTCAGTAAGTTTTCAACGCCATTGTTATGACAAGCCTAAATAAGTTGAGTAAAAATGTGCTTAACATGTTACATTCCATGGAGTCACTGTGTTTAACATGATTTGAATGACTACCTCATCTCTGTACTCCACACATACAGATAATTGTAAGGTCCCTTAGTAGAGCAATGAATTTCAAACACAGATTCAACCAAAAAGACCATTGAGGTTTTCCAAAGCCTCGTAAAAGGGCACCTTTTGGCAGATCGATAAAAAATAAAAAAGCAGACATTGAATATATCCCTTTGAACATGGTGACGTTCACTGGAGGCTGCTGAGGGGAGGAAGGCGCATAATAATGTCTGGAAAGGAGCCACATGGATTGGTATCAAACATATGGAAACCATGTGCCTGATGCATTTGATACCATTCCACAGATTCTGCTCCAACCATCATCACAAGACCGTCCTCCCCACTTTGAATGGTGGGTCAATACACTCAGTCACTACAAAGATACAGGTATCCTTCCTAACTCAGTTCCCGGAGAGGAAGGAAACCACTCAGGGATTTCACCATGAGGCCGACGGGGACTTTTCAAAACAGTTAAGAGTTGAATGTCTGTGATAGACTAACATTGCAGTTACTCCACAAAACTAACCTAAATGACAGAGTGAAAAGGAAGAATGCACAGAATAAAAATATTCCAAAACATGCATCCTTTTGCAATGCACTAAATTAAAATTGAAAAAAAAATGTGGCTAAGAAATTAACTTTATTTCCTAAATACAAAGCGTTATGTTTGAGACAAATCCAACGCCACTTAGTACCACTCTTCATATTTACAAGCATTGTCATCGGCAAGGACTAGAGTTGTTTTTAGGATAAAACTATATGGAATGGACCTAAGCACAGGTAAAATCCTAGAGGAAAACCTGGTTGTCTGCTGTCCGACAGACACCGGGAGACAAATCCACCTTTCATCAGGGCAATAACCAAAAAAAAAAAGAGGCCAAATATACACTGGTTGCTTACCAAGACGACATTGAATGTTCTTGAGTGGTCTAGTTAGTTGACTTAAATCCACTTAAATCTATGTCAAGACCTACAATTGGCTGTCTAGGAATGATCAACAACCAACTTGACAGAGATTGAAGAATTTAAATAACAAATGTGCAAATATTGTACAATCCAGGTGTGCAAAGCTCTTAGACTTACACTTATCAGTCTTTCTGGGTAATCACTGCCAAAGGTGATTCTAACATGCATTGACTCAGGGGTGTGAACACTTTTGTAAAAAATAAATATATATTTTTTAAAGAAAAAATTGTCACTTTGTAATTACGGGGTATTGTAATTTTTTAAAATTTATTGAACCTTTATTTAACTAGGCAAGTCTTATTTACAATGATGGCCTACACCGGCCAAACCCTTGACGCTGGGCCAATTGTGCGCCGCCCTATGGGACTCCCAAACATTGTCGGTTGTGATACAGGGATGCGTGTAGATGGGTTTTTGTTGTTGATTTAACCCATTTTCAAGTCAGGCTGCAACACAACATGTGGAATAAGTCAAGATGTACGAAAACCTTCTGAAGGCACTGTACAAATGGATTATTGTACACATGTATTTACTATTCAACTTCATGTACATGAATTATCAATCCCTGTCATCCACACCAGAGCCACCTCTGTAGAATAAAAGGCTGTCAAACATCAACAAGGTAGACCCAGAAGCAAGTGAAATGTGATTTTTGCTGAATTCCATTCACACGCCGATTCTGTTCACATGGATTGACACAGCAGCTAGTTTGTATTCAAATACTTTTTATTTAGTGTGATTTCATATCACCCTTAGTCAGTATAGTACAGCGAGCGTACAAAGTCTTTCATTTGTATGCGTGTGTGAGTAATGCCTACTTTGAGCAGTCTAAACTTCTACTCCTGTTGGTCTCTACTGAACTCTTCACGCAACCAGACACACATTCTCAGTTTGAAACACACAAAAAAAAACATTGGGGGAAGGCTTTTACAATTAAAAAGGTCAGCAATAGGGCACGCTCCCAGAAGACTGGAGGCCAGCGAGGTCACAGGTTAAAGGTCGTCGTCTTCATCTGGAAGCCCTGTTTCTGCGGCAATCTGGAGGCGTGAGGAAAAATTGTTTATTCATTATTTTTATCACCTGTAAAACGAAATAGTTGTTTGCAAGTTCCTGATGTAAATAAAAACAATGAAAATAAATAACACCTCGAACACTGACCCAGCGTGTGTGTACGGTGTATAGCGTGTGTGTACGGTGTATAGCGTGTGTGTACGGTGTATAGCGTGTGTGTACGGTGTATAGCGTGTGTGTACGGTGGATAGCGTGTGTGTACGGTGTATAGCGTGTGTGACTTCTGCATGTGTGTGTCTTCTGCCTGTGTGTACGGTGTATAGCGTGTGTGACTTCTGCCTGTGTGTGTCTTCTGCTTGTGTGTACGGTGTATAGCGTGTGTGTACGGTGTATAGCGTGTGTGACTTCTGCATGTGTGTGACTTCTGCATGTGTGTACGGTGTATAGCGTGTGTGTACGGTGTATAGCGTGTGTGACTTCTGCCTGTGTGTGTCTTCTGCCTGTGTGTACGGTGTATAGCGTGTGTGACATCTGCATGTGTGTACGGTGTATAGCGTGTGTGACATATGCATGTGTGTACGGTGTATAGCGTGTGTGACATATGCGTGTGTGTACAGTGTATAGTGTGTGTGACATCTGCATGTGTGTACGGTGTATAGCGTGTGTGACATATGCGTGTGTGTACGGTGTATAGCGTTTGTCTTCTGCCTGTGTGTACGGTGTATAGCGTGTGTACGGTGTATAGCGTGTGTGACTTCTGCATGTGTGTGTCTTCTGCCTGTGTGTGTCTTCTGCCTGTGTGTACGGTGTATAGCGTGTGTGACTTCTGCCTGTGTGTACGTTGTATAGCGTGTGTGACTTCTGCCTGTGTGTACGGTGTATAGCGTGTGTGACTTCTGCCTGTGTGTACGGTGTATAGCGTGTGTGACTTCTGCCTGTGTGTACGGTGTATAGCGTGTGTGACTTCTGCCTGTGTGTACGGTGTATAGCGTGTGTGACTTCTGCCTGTGTGTACAGTGTATAGCGTGTGTGACTTCTGCTTGTGTGTACAGTGTATAGCGTGTGTGTACGGTGTATAGCGTGTGTGACTTCTGCATGTGTGTGTCTTCTGCCTGTGTGTACGGTGTATAGCGTGTGTGTACGGTGTATAGCGTGTGTGTACGGTGTATAGCGTGTGTGTACGGTGTATAGCGTGTGTGACTTCTGCCTGTGTGTACGGTGTATAGCGTGTGTGTACGGTGTATAGCGTGTGTGACTTCTGCATGTGTGTGTCTTCTGCCTGTGTGTACGGTGTATAGCGTGTGTGTACGGTGTATAGCGTGTGTGACTTCTGCATGTGTGTGTCTTCTGCCTGTGTGTACGGTGTATAGCGTGTGTGACTTCTGCATGTGTGTGTCTTCTGCATGTGTGTATGCACCTTAAGGTCGTTCTCGTACTGCGCAGCCAGGGAGGCATCCATGACGACTTCTGGGGGGGCGAGGGCTGGCATCTCCACAAACTCTAGGTTGGGGTCTCCTACCAGCTTCCTGGCCAGCCACAGGAAGGGCTTCTCAAAGTTGTAGTTACTCTTGGCTGAGATGTCATAGTACTGATGGGGAGGTGGAGTGTGTCAGTCAATTAGGTATGGTCTTCTCTATCCAGGCTCTCTCTCGCCCTCTCATTCACACACACAAGTCAAAGGTTTATAAACACCTACTCATTCAAGGGTTTTTCTTTATTTGTACTTTTTTTCAACAATTTAGAGTAGTGAATACATCAAAACTATGAAATAACACATATGGAATCATGCAGTAACCAAACAATTATATTTTACATTCTTCAACATAGCCACTCTTTTCCTTGATGACAGCTTGGCACACTCTTGGTATTCTCTCAACCAGCTTTATGAGGAAGTCACCTGGATGGCTTTTGCAACAGTCTTGAAGGAGTTCCCACATATTCTGAGCACTCGTTGGCTGCTTTTCCTTCACTCTGCAGTCCAACTCATACCAAACCATCTCAATTGGGTTGAGGTCAGGTGATTGTGATCTGCTTTGCTTATTTGAGCGGTTCTTGCCATAATATGGTATTCCACATACCACACCTAGCTTGTCACAACACATCTGATTGGCTCAAATGCATTAAGGAAAATAATTCCACAAATTAACAAGGCACACCTGTTAATTGAAATGCATTCCAGGTGGCTATCTCATGAAGCTGGTGTGCAAAGTTGTCAAAAAGGCAAAGAGTGGCTACTTTGAAGAATCTCAAATATAAAATACTTTTTTGGTTACTACATGATTCCATGTGTGTAATTTCATTGTAGTGATCTCTTCACTATTATTCTACAATGTAGAACATAGTAAAAAATAAAGAAAAACCCTTGAATGAGATGGTGTCCAAACTATCTAATCAAATCTATTTTGGCTAATTAAATGCTATTTTAGCTCTCCCACCTAAAAAAAGGAACCAAGGAAGGGAGAAACACTGCAGACACCGCACTCCAGCTGAGGCATACAGTTGAAGTCAGAAGTTTACATACACCTTATCCAAATACATTTAAACTCAGTTTCACAATTCCTGACATTTAAGCCTAGTAAAAATGCCCTGTCTTAGGTCCGTCAGGACCACCACTTTATTTTAAGAATGTGAAATGTCAGAATAATGATTTATTTCAGCTAATTTCTTACATCACATTCCCAGTGGGTCAGAAGTTTACATGCAGTCTATTAGTATTCAGTAGCATTGTCTTTAAAATTGATTAAGTTGGGTCAAACGTTTTGGGTAGCCTTCCACAAGCTTCCCACAATAAATTGGGGGAATTTTGGCCCATTCCTCCTGACAGAGCTGGTGTAACTGAGTCAGGTTTGTTTGCCTGCTTGCTCGCACACACCTTTTCAGGTCTGTCCACAAATTTTATATGGGATTGAGGTCAGGGCTTTGTGATGGCCACTCCAATACCTTGACCACGTTGCCCTTATGCCATTTTGACGCAACTTTGGAAGTATGCTTGGGGTCATTGTACATTAGGAAGACCCATTTGCAACCAAGCTTTAACTTCCAGACTGATGTCTTGAGATGTTGCTTCAATATACCCACATAATTTTCCTTCCTTATGACGCCATCTATTTTGTGAAGTGTACCAGTCCCTCCTGCAGCAAAGCACCCCCACAAAATGATACTGCCACCCCCGTGCTCCACGGTTGGGTTGGTGTTCTTCGGCTTGCAAGTCTCCTCCTTTTTCCTCCAAACATAATGATGGTCATTATGGCCAAACAGTTCTATTTGTGTTTCATCAGACCCGAGGACATTTCTCCAAAAAGTACGGTCTTTGTCCCCATGTGCAGTTGAATACCGTAGTCTGGCTTTTTTAATGGCGGTTTTGGAGCAGTGGCTTCTTCCTTGCTGAGTGGCCTTTCAGATTATGTTGATATAGGGCTCGTTTTACTGTGGACATAGATACTTTTGTACCCGTTTCCTCCAGCATCTTCACAAGGTCCTTTGCTGTTATTCTGGGATTGATTTGCACTTTTCACACCAAAGTACGTTCATCTCTAGGAGACAGAACGCATCTCCTTCCTGAGGGGTATGTTGGCTGTGTGGTCCCATGGTGTTTATATTTGCGTACTATTGTTTGTACAGATGAACATGGTACCTTCAGGCGTTTGGAAATTGCTCCCAAGGATGAACCAGACTTGTGAAGGTCTACAATTGTTTTTCTGAGGTCTTTACTGATTTATTTTGATTTTCCCATAACGTCATGCAAAGAGGCACTGAGTTTGAAGGTAGGCCTTGAAATACATCCACAGGTATACCTCCAATTGAGTCAAATAATGTACATTTCCCTATCAGAAGCTTCTAAAGCCTCAACATAATTTTCTGGAATTTTCCAAGCTGTTTAAAGGCAGTCAACTTAGTGTATGTAAACTTCTGACCCACTGGAATTGTGATACAGTGACTTATAAGTGAAATAATCTGTCTGTAAACAATTGTTGGAAAAATGACTTGTGTCATGCAAAGTTGACGTCCTAACCGACTTGCCAAAACTATAGTTTGTTAACAAAAAATGTGTGGAGTGGTTAAAAAGCGAGTTTTAATGACTCCAAACTAAGTGTATGTAAACTTCCGACTTCAACTGTATATACTTGTAGAGACAGTGTTTTTTTTTTACCTGTCAACTAACACACCTATCTTAACATGTGCGTCGGGCTGGCGTTGCCACAGTTACCTGAAGGTTCTTCTTGCGGTGGAACACGATGCTCTTGGCTTTGACCTTCCTGTCCTTGATGTCCACCTTGTTTCCGCACAGGACTATGGGTATGTTCTCGCAGACGCGCACCAGGTCGCGGTGCCAGTTGGGCACGTTCTTGTAGGTGACGCGAGATGTGACGTCGAACATGATGATCGCACACTGGGCTGGAGAGAGATAGGGGAGAGAAGAGTGGAAGGGGGAGAGTAATCGAGTGTATCAGATAATCGTTAAATATGTGGAGTCCGTATCCATCCAAGTCATTTTGCACCAGAGGGTAAGATTGTGTAGAGATCTGAGGACAGGATGTGACCTACTCTGTTTCTACTACAATACAACACACGGACATGTGACCCACGGAAATGTGACGTACCCTGTATGTAGTAGCCATCTCTGAGCCCCCCAAACTTCTCCTGGCCGGCTGTGTCCCAGACATTGTACTTGATGGTCCCTCGAGTGGTGTGGAAGACCAAGGGGTGCACCTCTACTCCCAGAGTCGCTACAGGGGGAAGAGAAGGGTGAGCAAGGGGCAGGTCAGCCATGGTTCAGGGATCTAGAATAGTTTATACTCTTTTATGGATTGCCTTTTTCTTTTCGATCACGCTACCCACCTAGATAAAGTTAGCCACAATAAATTGTAATTCGTAACATAGAAGTATTGGAAATTACATATATGAATTGTAATTCATGACATATCATGCAAAATGGATGAGGGACATCCACAAATAAATGTCCTTCCCTTAACATAGCCTACCAAAGGGAAGGAGACAAATGTGCATTTACTATGTTACGTTTACCCCAGAGTCCAGGTTGAAAAACAATGAAGTATCCAAGACAGTCAGAAACGGTTTTCCACGTTGGCTAGCTAAATTCATGTGTTTCTGCGCATCATTGCGTCTTTTTAAGTCTACAATTATAAAGTTTGCCTGCAAACTAAGTTTCCCTCAGGAGAGAATTAAGTCTGATTATTGATTGAAGGTATGTATATTGAAGGACTCTAAGAAACTCACCAACGTATTTCTTTTCAAACTCTCCCGTTAAATGCCTCTTCACGAAGGTGGTTTTTCCTGTGCCTCCATCTCCGCACAACACTAGCTGAAACACGGGTAGTAATTAAAAGAACACATTGGACAAAAGGAATAGCAACTAAACACCAATGTAGTACTGGTTATTGCTAGACGAAGGAACAATTCCAAACCAAAGTGTGCATCCCAAATGACACCTATATACAGTGGCAAGAAAAAGTATGTGAACCCTTTGGAATTACCTGAATTTCTGCATAAATTGGTCATAAAATTGGATCTGCTCTTCATCTAAGTCACAAAAATAGACAAACACATTTCTGCTGAACTAATAAACAATTATATGTTTTCATGTCTTTATTGAACACACCGTGTAAACATTCACAGTGCATGGTGGGAAAAGTATGTGAACCCTTGGATTTAATAACTGGTTGACCATCCTGTGGCAGCAATAACCGCAACCAAACATTTTCTGTAGTTGCGTATCAGACCTGCACAATGGTCAGGAGGAATTTTGGACCATTCCTCTTTACAAAACTTTTTCAGTTCAGCAATATTCTTGGGATGTCTGGTGTGAACCACTCGAGGTCATGCCACAGCATCTCAATCCGGTTGAGGTCAGGACTATGACTGGGTCACTCCAGAAGGCGTATTTTCTTCTGTTGATTTATTTCTGTGTTTTGGGTCGTTGTCCTGTTGCATCACCCAACTTCTGTTGCGCTTCAATTGGCGGACAGAGCCTTACATTCTCCTACAAAATGTCTTGATAAACATGGGAATTCCTTTTTCCGTCGATGATAGCAAGCTGTCCAAGCCCTGAGGTAGCAAAGCAGCCCCAAACCATGATGCTCCCTCCACCATATTTTACAGTTGGGATGAGGTGTTGATGTTGTTGTGGAGTGCCTTTTTTTCTCCAGACAGTGTTATGTATTCCTTCCTTCCAAACAACTGAACTTTAGTTTCAGCTGTCCACAGAATATTTTGCCAGTAGCGCCGTGGAACATCCAGGTGCTCTTTTGCAAACTTGCAGCAATGTTTTTTTCTGGACAGCAGTGGCTTCTTCCGTGGTGTCCTCCCATGAAAACCATTCTTGTTTAGTGTTTTAAGTATCGTAGACTCGTCAACACAGATGTTAGCATAGTAGAAAGAGGAGGAAGGGAAGCGCTAGTAAGGTACACAATAGTACATTTTGGTAGATAGAAGGTGCTCTTTGGTAAAAAGGGTAAATTGGTTATCAAAAAGAAAGGAGGACCAAGGCACTCTTCATATAATTAATTAAAATGCCTTTATTAGTATGGTTCAATAGAAACAAAGTTGTTGTTTTTTTAAACGACGCGTTTCAGCTGCATGGCCTTCATCAGGGAGTACAAAAAAAAGAATACAATGTCCTCTTTTGAACAGCTTTTCCAATTAGCCCTAATTGGAAGAGTGAGTGGTTGCAAAATTGATTAGACACCTAGTAAGCAATACTATACACATTAAAAGGTGAAATACTGTAGCTATGTTATCATAAAAATACAACAAGCTAGAAGTATCAGAACACTTAGAAAGGTAGTTCTAAATAATGAATTTAATACAAAGATTGACCTGTTTCTACATCTGAAGGCCTGGTACAAGCAAAACATCTCTCCAACTACAGACGCCAGTGTCTTAGGTCAGGCAGTTTCTGTTCCCTCAAAAAGACCTTTTAAGCCCAAGTCCACTTTTTGTCCCATCGCCCAGAATGCCACACTAAACACATTTGCCAAGAAAGTGAAATTTGATGTGGAGAATCTGTTTAAGGGTAAAATTGACTCCAACCAAACATGATGTAATCTTTCTAAGACAGAGAGTGATGCAGTTGAATCATTGTCCAAAAATGAACGGATTGTGGTTAAAAAAGCAGACAAAGGTGGTGCTACAGTAGTGTGGAGTAAATTAGACAATGATGAATTCTACCAATCTCTTACCTTCAACCCTACTGAGGACCTAAAAACTGAAGTGAAAGGGATCCTCACAGATTCTAAGGAGAATGGCTACATTTCAGACAATGAGTTCAAATTTCTTTTCAATGGCAGTCCGCGTATGGCTTCTTTTAACCTTCCAAAAGTCCACAAAAATCTTGTAAATCCCCCAGCAGACCAGTCATTAGTGGTAATGAAAGTCTGACAGAACCCATCTCTAAGTACATTGATTACTTTATTAAGACTTTTCTGACGTCACTCACAGCCCATCTTCAAGATACCACAGATGTGTTGAACAAAATTAAAGAATTGAACAATATTGGTACAGCTTCCTTTTTAGTCACCATGGATGTGGAGTCTCTATACACCACCATTGAACATGAATGAACAAGGTTTGGCAGCTATGCACCATTTCTTGAGTACCCGACCTGAAACTGAGATGCCTCCTACAGAATTCATTGTCTCACTGACTTGAATGGACTCTTATTCATAACATCTTTATCTTTCAGGATCGTATTTTTAACAGGTTAAAGGATGTGCCATGGGAGCTACAGCCCTTCCTACGTTGGTTTGAACTTGAGTAAATGACTTCATTTTGGATCCTTCTAATAACCATTTCTTTGACCGGATTATGTGGTGGGGACGCTATATTGAGGATGTTTGCCTGTTTTGGTCCGGCTCAGAAGATGAACTTATTTCCTTCCACCAATACCTTAACAGCATTAACCCTAACGTCAAACTAACTATGGAGTACAGCAAGGATAACATTCATTAACCCTCACATCAAACTAACTATGGAGTACAGCAAGGATAACATTCATTAACCCTAACATCAAACTAACTATGGAGTACAGCAAGGATAACATTCATTAACCCTCACATCAAACTAACTATGTAGTACAGCAAGGATAACATTCATTAACCCTCACATCAAACTAACTATGGAGTACAGCAAGGATAACATTCATTAACCCTAACATCAAACTAACTATGGAGTACAGCAAGGATAACATTCATTAACCCTCACATCAAACTAACTATGGAGAACAGCAAGGATAACATTCATTAACCCTCACATCAAACTATGGAGAACAGCAAGGATAACATTCATTAACCCTCACATCAAACTAACTATGGAGTACAGCAAGGATAACATTCATTAACCCTCACATCAAACTAACTATGGAGAACAGCAAGGATAACATTCATTAACCCTCACATCAAACTAACTATGGAGTACAGCAAGGACAACATTCATTAACCCTAACATCAAACTAACTATGGAGTACAGCAAGGATAACATTCATTAACCCTCACATCAAACTAACTATGGAGAACAGCAAGGATAACATTCATTAACCCTCACATCAAACTATGGAGAACAGCAAGGATAACATTCATTAACCCTCACATCAAACTATGGAGAACAGCAAGGATAACATTCATTAACCCTCACATCAAACTAACTATGGAGAACAGCAAGGATAACATTCATTAACCCTCACATCAAACTAACTATGGAGAACAGCAAGGATAACATTCATTAACCCTCACATCAAACTAACTATGGAGAACAGCAAGGATAACATTCATTAACCCTCACATCAAACTAACTATGGAGAACAGCAAGGATAACATTCATTAACCCTCACATCAAACTACCTATGGAGAACAGCAAGGATAACATTCATTAACCCTCACATCAAACTAACTATGGAGAACAGCAAGGATAACATTCATTAACCCTCACGTCAAACTAACTATGGAGAACAGCAAGGATAACATTCATTAACCCTCACATCAAACTACCTATGGAGAACAGCAAGGATAACATTCATTAACCCTCACATCAAACTAACTATGGAGTACAGCAAGGATAACATTCATTAACCCTAACATCAAACTAACTATGGAGTACAGCAAGGATAACATTCATTAACCCTCACATTAAACTAACTATGGAGAACAGCAAGGATAACATTCATTAACCCTCACATCAAACTATGGAGAACAGCAAGGATAACATTCATTAACCCTCACATCAAACTACCTATGGAGTAGAGCAAGGATAACATTCATTAACCCTCACATCAAACTACCTATGGAGTACAGCAAGGATAACATTCATTAACCCTCACATCAAACTAACTTTGTAGTACAGCAAGGATAACATTCATTAACCCTCACATCAAACTAACTATGGAGTACAGCAAGGATAACATTCATTAACCCTCACATCAAACTAACTATGGAGTACAGCAAGGATAACATTCATTAACCCTCACATCAAACTAACTATGGAGAACAGCAAGGATAACATTCATTAACCCTCACATCAAACTATGGAGAACAGCAAGGATAACATTCATTAACCCTCACATCAAACTAACTATGGAGAACAGCAAGGATAACATTCATTAACCCTCACATCAAACTAACTATGGAGAACAGCAAGGATAACATTCATTAACCCTCACGTCAAACTAACTATGGAGAACAGCAAGGATAACATTCATTAACCCTCACATCAAACTACCTATGGAGAACAGCAAGGATAACATTCATTAACCCTCACATCAAACTAACTATGGAGTACAGCAAGGATAACATTCATTAACCCTAACATCAAACTAACTATGGAGTACAGCAAGGATAACATTCATTAACCCTCACATCAAACTAACTATGGAGAACAGCAAGGATAACATTCATTAACCCTCACATCAAACTATGGAGAACAGCAAGGATAACATTCATTAACCCTCACATCAAACTAACTATGGAGAACAGCAAGGATAACATTCATTAACCCTCACATCAAACTAACTATGGAGAACAGCAAGGATAACATTCATTAACCCTCACATCAAACTAACTATGGAGAACAGCAAGGATAACATTCATTAACCCTCACGTCAAACTAACTATGGAGAACAGCAAGGATAACATTCATTAACCCTCACATCAAACTACCTATGGAGAACAGCAAGGATAACATTCATTAACCCTCACATCAAACTAACTATGGAGTACAGCAAGGATAACATTCATTAACCCTAACATCAAACTAACTATGGAGTACAGCAAGGATAACATTCATTAACCCTCACATCAAACTAACTATGGAGAACAGCAAGGATAACATTCATTAACCCTCACATCAAACTATGGAGAACAGCAAGGATAACATTCATTAACCCTCACATCAAACTATGGAGAACAGCAAGGATAACATTCATTAACCCTCACATCAAACTAACTATGGAGAACAGCAAGGATAACATTCATTAACCCTCACATCAAACTAACTATGGAGAACAGCAAGGATAACATTCATTAACCCTCACGTCAAACTATGGAGAACAGCAAGGATAACATTCATTAACCCTCACATCAAACTACCTATGGAGAACAGCAAGGATAACATTCATTAACCCTCACATCAAACTAACTATGGAGAACAGCAAGGATAACATTCATTAACCCTCACATCAAACTAACTATGGAGAACAGCAAGGATAACATTCATTAACCCTCACGTCAAACTAACTATGGAGAACAGCAAGGATAACATTCATTAACCCTCACATCAAACTACCTATGGAGAACAGCAAGGATAACATTCATTAACCCTCACATCAAACTAACTATGGAGTACAGCAAGGATAACATTCATTAACCCTAACATCAAACTAACTATGGAGTACAGCAAGGATAACATTCATTAACCCTCACATCAAACTAACTATGGAGAACAGCAAGGATAACATTCATTAACCCTCACATCAAACTATGGAGAACAGCAAGGATAACATTCATTAACCCTCACATCAAACTATGGAGAACAGCAAGGATAACATTCATTAACCCTCACATCAAACTAACTATGGAGAACAGCAAGGATAACATTCATTAACCCTCACATCAAACTAACTATGGAGAACAGCAAGGATAACATTCATTAACCCTCACATCAAACTAACTATGGAGAACAGCAAGGATAACATTCATTAACCCTCACATCAAACTACCTATGGAGAACAGCAAGGATAACATTCATTAACCCTCACATCAAACTACCTATGGAGTACAGTAAGGATAACATTAATTTTTTGGACCTCGACATTAGTGAAAATGACAAAGGTTGTTTGCACACATCAATCTTTAGGAAGCCTACAGATGGGAATACCATTCTGAGGGCAGACAGCTTTCACCCCAAAAGGCCTAAAAGAGAATATTCCATAAGGCCAATTCTAAAGAGTCCGCAGAATTTGCGATCAGGAAACAGACTACAGTGTCAAATCTGCTGAATTGGAGAATCGCTTCTTGAATCGGGGCTACAGCGTTCAGGTCCTGAAAGATGTCGGTATAAGGGCTGGATTACTTGACAGAGAGAACTTGTTGCGAAGGGGAGTGCCTCGTGATACATCAGAGAGTGCGTTTGATTTTTTATTACAAAATACAGCACTGAAGCAAAGAACATTAAAAGAATCATTAAAAATAATTGGGGAATCATACAAAGTGATACGCTACTACGCCAAGTCCTTCCCGAGCCACTAGTCATAAGCTTTAAGAGATGTCCGACCCTAAATGACAAATTAGTCCACAGTTATCTTCCGGGTGACTCTCAAAAAAAACTTAGCTTGACCACAAACCCAAGGGCTCTTTTAAATGTAACCATTGCAACCATTGCAGAAACATTGCACAGAAGAAGTATTTTGTTGACACAGCTTCCAAAATTGAGTTTTAAGTCAAGCATTTCATTAACTGCAAAACCACTCATGTCATCTATAGATTGGAATGTCCACAGTGCAAGGTGTTCTACATTGGACGGACAAAGAGACACCTTCAAGACCGCTTTGCAGAACACAAGTATGCCATACGGGTAGGCAATGAAGACTACCCCATGGCAAGGCACTAGAAGTCCTTACACCATGGCAACCCTGGCTCCCTACAAGCTATGGGTATTGATCATATTCCGGCCTCTATTAGAAAAGGGGACCGTCTTAAACAGTTAAACCAAAGGGAAAGTTTTTGGATTTACAAACTACAAGCCACTAAATACCCTGGTTTAAATGAAGATATGGATTTCGCACCCTTCCTGTAGGGTCGTGATAGGTCCATTTGCTGTCATCTAGTGGACATTTTGCTCAATTGCCCTCAGCTATGTTTAGACTGTTGTTGTTGTTCATGTTTTTCTGTGTTCTTGTGTACTATGGAATATATTGTTTTCTTATTCTTGACACTTCTCCCAGTCACATTTAAGGTTAGAACTACCTTTCTAAGTGTTCTGATACTTCTAGCTTGGAGTTGTATTTTTATGATAACATAGCTACAGTATTTCACCTTTTAATGTGTATAGTATTGCTTACTAGGTGTCTAATCAATTTTGCTACTACTCCCTCTTCCAATTAGGGCTAATTGGAAAAGCTGTTCAAAAGAGGACATTGTATTCTTTTTTTTTTGTACTCCCTGATGAAGGCCATGCAGCCGAAACGCGTCGGTTTAAAAAAAAACTTAGTTTCTATTGAACATGCCATACCAATAAAGGCATTTGAATTAATTATATGAAGAGTGCCTTGGTCCTCCTTTCTTTTTGATGACAGATGTTAGCATGTTCCAGAGATTTCTGTAAGTCTTTAGCTAACACTCAAGGATTCTTCCTAACCTCATTAAGCATTCTGCGCTGTGCTCTTGCAGTCATCTTTGTAGGACGGCCATTCCTAGGGAAAGTAGCAACAGTGCTGAACTTTCTCTATTTATAGACAATTTGTCCAACCATGGATTGATGAATATCAAGGCTTTTAGGGATACTTTTGTAACCCTTTCCAGCTTTATCCAAGTAATCAATTATTAATATTAGGTCTTCTGAGATCTCTTTTCTTCAATCAGGCAATGCTTAATGGGGCCAAAGCCCTATGGGCCCTAGTCAAAAGTTGTGCACTATATAGGGAATAGGGTGCCATAAGACACAGTCAAAGACTCACCTTAAATTGTACATCTGGTTCTGCCATAGCAGTATGTTCTCTGTGTTGGTGATTATACGCTGAAATAACAAGAGGAGAAAAACAGGTTAATAATGGGCAATGTTTGTGTCCCAAATGGCACCCTTTCAACTTTACAGAGCACTACTTTTGACAAGAGACCAGAGCTCTGCTCAAAATACAGTATCAATCATCAATAGAAGAAGCCACAAGAGGTGCTGCTGGTGTGATGTGTCTTCAGAACAATACCTGCCAAAAGTGACTAGGCTGAAAACCCAGCCTGGTCTCAGACTACACGTAACATAGTAAAAATAAATCCAGGACACTCACATTAGTGTGATATGTTATGTTTGGCATGGTTAATAAGACAAAGTTACTTAAGGCAAACACGAAAGGAGGTTGGTTGGTCGGGGTGGATGGGTAGGCGCATAACATAAAAGTCTAGCAACCCAAAAGTTGAGCTTTCGAATCTCATCGCGGACAAATTTAGCATTTTAGGAAACACTTTCTACTTTGCATGTTATATATAGTTAAACCTTACACCTAAACTTAACCCTGACCATAAACCCCTAACCTAACTAATGTTAGCCATCTAACTAACGTTAGCCACAATACATTGCAATTTGTAGGATATACGTATTGCAAAATGACATATACAAATTGTAATTTATAACATATGATGCGAAATGGATGACGGACATCCACAAATTAATTTACTTCCCTTACGAAATGTAACATATCCTACCACAGGGAAGGAGACAAATGTACATTTACTATGTTACGTCTACGCCAGAGTCCAGGTTGAAAAACAATGACGAGTATCCAAGACAGTCAGAAACTGCTTTTCCAATAGAAATCCCAGATGACGCTTTTAGGCGATGTCATGGCGACGTTGGCTAGCTAAACTCACGTGCAGAAACACGTCATCGTGTCTTTTTGTCAACAATTATAGTTCACATAGAGAATATACTTCACAAAAATATAAAGGCAACATGCAAGAATGTCAACGATTTTCATATAAGTAAATCAGTCAATGTTTATAACACCTTGACCCCACCAATACATAAATTTAGATTGACGTGTGGATTTGTCTTTATACGAATACAAATGTTGTCGATATTTAGAAAATATCCATTATATCTACCGTTTCAATTACATGTTGCAATTACTTTATTTGCGACATTGCGTTGTCGAATAAACCTGGGCCAATGGAAACCTGCCTAATGGAAGTGATCCAACTGTACACACCGTATTGATGCAGTTATAGCGTGCTATAGTATCAGCACATGTGCAATGCAATTGGAAGTCCAGTCAACCCCCATATTTAACGAGATACAGCACTTTTTCCATGAGGCTTCGCGTTACACATGGTCCAGTAGCTAATCATTTATTTGTACGAAAATATACCAATTTTTTTTTTTTTAAAAGAGTGTTGCATTTACAACTCTATATGGACACACTGAAATTGCAGCTCGAGTGTAACAAGTTGATATGCTAGCTCTCTAGCTCGCGCCACTGGGAACCAATGTCTTCCTACTATGCTAACAAGCTATCAAACGTTAGCTAGGTAATATTAGACATCTAAACTTTGTTTAGGACGAGGCATGTGTCAATACAATAACTCTAATCCCTGTATTCAGATATTTGAATATATGTCTGTGTTTTGACATGGCAGAGTAAATGGATCATATTTTCTAAACTCTTAAATCCACACTTACCCCCACGGTGTCGGATGGAATAACTAGCTAGGCGCTAAAGGTGCTTTGGGCCTTCAAGCACCTTCGACGAATTTGGTTAATGTATGTGACGTTTTTTGGTTGTTGCCTGTATCACGTGATCTCTGACATGGTTGCGAGAAAAGGTTGTTGAGTTTAAAAAAAATCAAAGACATTACAATATGAATATAGAAACTGCTTCTCCAATAGACCGGTTGGTTTGTTTAGCAACAAAACTGACAGGTGCACGACTATGGGGCAAAACAGACGGGGTTGGGTTAGATTGAGGACAACATGTAAACTACACCGAGTGAGTGTACAAAACATCCGGAACACCTCTTCCGATTACAGACTATCCAGGTGAAAGCTATGATCCCTTATTGATGTCACCTGTTAAATCCACTTCAATCAGTGTAGATGAAAGGAAGGAGGGCAGGTTAAACATGGATTGTGTATGTGTGCCATTCAGAGTGTGAATGTGCAATAGAAAATATTTAAGTGTCTTTGAACAGGGTATGGTAGTAGGTGCCAGGCACACTGGTTTGAGTATGTCAAGAACTGCAATGCTACTGGATTTTCACACTCAAACAGCTTCCTGTGTGTATTGAGAACGCTCCACCACCCGAAGGACATCCAGCCAATTTGACACAACTGTGGGAATTATTGGAGTCAACATCGGCCAACATCTCTGTGGAAAGCTTTTGACACCTTGTAGAGTCCATGCCCAATGAATTGAGGCTGTTCTGAGGGCAAAGGAGGTCAAACTCATAAGGAAGGTGTTCCTAATATTTTGTACACTATATTCAATGAGCACTGGTCTCTCAAATACATCATTATTTTTTGAAAAAAATACATTTTTATTTAACCAGGTTGGAAAGTTGAGAACAAGTTCTCATTTACAACGGCGACCTGGCCAAGATAAAGCAAAGCGGTGCAACATAAACAACAACAGAGTTACACAAGGGATAAACAAACGTACAGTCAAGTAGAGCTACTGGGGGCAAAAAAATAAATAACAGTATTGGGATGAGGTAGTTGGGTGTGCTATTTACAGATGGCCGGTGTACAGGTACAGTGATCGGTAAGCTGCTCTGACAGCTGATGCTTAAAGTTAGTGAGGGAGATTATGTCTCCAGCTTCAGTAATTTTTGCAATTAATTCCAGTCATTGGCAGCAGAGAACTGGAAGGAAAGGCGGCCAAACGAGGTGTTGGCTTTGGGGAGATATACCTGCTGGAGCGTGTGCTACGGGTGGGTGTTGCTATAGTGACCAGTGAGCTGAGATAAGGTGGGGCTTTACCTAGTGTCAGGATTCACCTAGGGGTCATGATTTGGGGCTGTACAAATGTTTGATGTATTAGAATAATTGATTATGCTTATGTTAAATGCATAGAAGGGGAGGGGTTATAAGACCCCTCCCTCCTTACATTTATAGGGTCCTAGACTACAGATTTACAATATATATATTCATTATATCGTATTAGATTTGTTCCACAGTTGTTTGTTCTCTCTCTTTCTCTCTCTCTCTCATAAAGAAGACCCCTCTTAGAAATGTGTGACTGAGAAAAAACTCTGCAGGGAAGTGTGGGAGATAAGAGACTAGTCATACATTCCATAATAAATCAACTTTGGGGAGTGGACATTTTAGATATCACTGAAACTGTATGTTTGTATAGCTATGGATGCAGGGTTTTGGTCTCAAGAGTAAAAAGGTAATGACGTAGTCAGTGACAACACAACACGGGACTTCGGTTCAATAAAACAACTTGAGACCTTTTGTTTGATGCAGAACCTACTCGAAAACATGCGTGCTATGTTCCTGATTGTCAACTTCTGTCTGAAATTGGATTAATAAAAGTTTTTGAATTATTTAATTAAAGATATTGTCATAATGCTAATTTCACCAATGATTGACAAGGACGAAGTAGGAACGAACCCTAACATTTGGCGAGCTTGCCAGGAGTGTCACCCCGGTTGGTAGAGATTCCACACCATGTTGCCAGAGCTCAAAATTAAATAAGGTAAGCAGACACCCGTTTTATCTAAGTCTGTAATTAAATGGCATTTACTGGTGTGGTTTCCCTCTAACAAGTAAGCGGCACATCACTCAATCTAAATTATAGACATACGCATTGAATATGACATCGTTAGATTTTAGTTTGGAGAAATTACGTATCAGACTATGGGTGAAATGCATGATGTCAATATAGGATGAATGAAATTAAAGTTTGAAGATTTTAATTGTATTTGTTAGAGACAATTCAGAGCGACAATTGTCCGGTTTTCATATTATTTGTTATTTGGGTTGTAACACTCGCGCCAATTCTAGTTATTTTTTATTTTGTGGAGTTTATTTTGTAGAAGTACCCAATGAATGAGTTGAGTTGGTTATGAAAGGTGCGTTTGTATGTTTTTCATTGTTTGTCTGTGGATTATGGCGGGAGTTATTGGGTAATGGTCCAATGGTGGAATAAAAATGTAGAAATTATTTGAATAAAAGTTGAACGTATTTGTTGGTGACACTTTCCTACCATAGGACAGTATTGGTAACATTTTCATTAAAAAAGGTACTGTGTATCACCACCAGAGGGCACTGGTGTATACCATATTGCTGTTACTCTAGACAATTAAGATAAAACATTAGAAATTAAAGTCGTTTGGCATGCGGGTTTCTTTGTGAGGCCCGTGTGGGAATTATATTTGAGTTTAGTAGAACCAATTACTATAGTCTGGATTAAGTGAGACTGCATTCCTAATTCTACTCTCAACCACTGTTATTTAACACACTGAAAGGAGATAGAGGAATTTTTATAGGCATATTCATACACATTACACCCACTTTAGGATACCCATATAGAGGTTAGAGGACACATTACACGCAGGCTCTCTAAATAAAAAAACGGAGCATCATGGCACAGTCAAATCAGAATGAGGAGATTGGAGCAATGAAGCCTGTCACGCCTGTTGAATATATGCAAAATAAGTTTCCTGCTGTGGAATTTACAGACACTTAAGAAATGGCATGTATGGACTGAGATGGCGGGAGAAAGTAGATATCCAATAGCTGGTTCATTCAACAAGACTAGTTTGGATTTAGTCAAGGAGATCATTCAGACGGGAAGAATGGACAAGGAGAAGGGGATGAAGATGAAGTGCCCTTGTATCAGAAACTGTGATGGGGATGATGGTGCTGGACGGAAAAGGAGGCACAGTTGTTTCTACAGGCTCACCACAGCCTGCAGCTCCCCCACAGTCATATCTGTCACATCTGTGAACCTGGTGCCTGAAGGGTATGTGCTTTTCACCACTCAACATTATGGTGACCACAAACATGGACTGGGAGAGGAGGTGGGCCCGCCAGAGCCCTTCGTGAATGGAACAACACTCAATGCTGGACCTGTGGGCAGTTGGGGCATGTGAGTTTGCAATGGGGAAAATGGAAGAGGTTACGGCAGAGGAAAGTTTAGGCCTGAAAGAGGACACTTTGCTAATGACAGAGGACAGCCATGGCCAATGGGAAATCAGAACACCAACAGTTCTCATTTCCCTCGGGAGTCAACAATGAAGGTGCCCGACTCCCCTGCTCCATTATGAATTCATTGATGGAGGAGAAGAGCCAATGGTTACTCTTAAATGTCAATGGACATGACCTACCATTTCTAATAGACACTGGAGCTCCCTGTTCCTGTTTAGACAAACCTGGACAAGTTGTTTGGGCTTCCCTGAGCAAATCATCAGTAACAGTAACAGGACATCTGGACAGCCCAGGAATGTGTACCGGACATAGACTTACCGGACAAAGACTTGTTTGATGTACCTCTGCTTGACTCTGACATGGTGCTGTTCGTTGATGGTTCTGCCTATATAGATCAAAGCACAGGGTAGACGCATGTAGGATTATCTGAAGTAGATGTGATATTGAGGTTATACGGCCCCTTCCAGACCATTTATCAGCGCAACAGACAGATTTATTAGCTCTGACCACAGCTTGTGAATTGGGGGAAGGTCTTTACTGGCTACTCAGACTAGCAAGAGAGTTTACTACCACTGGCACTCCTATTAAAAACACCTTTTGTTGAACAGTTGTTTGAAGCTATGTGAAAACCTAACACATTGGCTATTGTTAAGGTTGAGACACACACGGGCTGGTGTGATAATGCTAGAATTGGTAACGGCATAGCTGATGAGGCGGCCAAATTGTCTGTTTTCCCTTTGTCAAACACATGCATTTGTATTTTTTTTAAAGTCGTTTGTATCATTTGAAACTACTGTTCTTGAGAAACAGCAGCAGGCTTGATATATCTTTTGTATGGCATGTCCTGTGTACCAACTACAATGTACAACGGCCAATGAACACCCCAGGGGTGAGACCTATGACCGACAGATAGACATAACTGAGACCTAGTGTGACCATCTTGAGTACATGAAGGAACTACCTTCTGTTGTAAATTTTCTCCACACTAGGAAAGCAGCAGAACCAATCCCAGGTGAAGACCCTGAGCAGCTACCCATAAACGTTGGAGAATGAGTGAAACCCGGGGTCCAAAAGCGAAAATGGAACCAACCACGATGGATGGGTGTGTTCCAGGTAACCGTGGTAACGCCAACGGTCCTGCGGGCAACGGAGCGGTCCGGCTGGCATCATCTCTCCCACTGCAAGCACCTCCCAGAGTGGTGCTTGCATGGGTGAGCGACTGGAGGGAGGGAAAGCAGGGCCCCGAGAACATCTGAAGGAGGAAGGAAGGTCCCGAGACAAAGGACAGAAGAACCAACAAGGTTCAGCCACAGAACCTGAAGAGTCCTCAGATGTCGAGGAAACCATCATACACACACTATGGTTGGTGAAACAAGGAAATTGCAACCATGGAAACACATGCAGGGTATTTATTGCTCTCCAAATCTTACCCGTTCCCTTGGTGGACGGGGATGTGGAAAATAATACATGGGTGAAGGCAGTGACATACATAGGATTACAGGGGAGGGGGAACACATCTGGCACACGGGTCATTATTTTCCAGAAACCCACCTCCACAGCATTTCGGTGGGGAACCCAGGCAGTACCAATTGGAAAGAATGATTTTGGATGTAGATTATTACTCCATTTTATGAAAAGGAACAATACTAGGTCTCGACAAAGAAAAAGCAATTATACTATTCTGATGTTGGTCAAAGGAGGAAGGAAGCAGCATGGGAAGTTGTAGTAATGGGTATATGGATTCATAATTTGACATACTCCATGCAGTCCCTTACTAATTTGATAAAACAAGGTTTTACTCAGTTGTCACTAAATGTGCAGAATTTGAAGGCAGTAGTGACCAGAGATGAAATGGCACATATTGGCTAAAGACAGGTCCCTTGGAATAAACGATGAGGATTACTGTGTCATGTTACTTCCTGACTCCTCTGACAACATGACAGCTAATATTAATGATCTGGCTAAGTTAGTAGGTGCTCTGTGAAAAGCTGACAACCCCATCTTTGACCAAATTGGACACTGGTTTAATGGTGTATTTGGAAACGTGATGGGTAAGGTAATGATGTCCAGGTCTGCCATGATTGTTCCGCTCCTGGTAGGACTACTGTGTTTTGCTTTTGATTTATGTATAATAAAGTGCTTGGCTAGAAAGACTGTTGAACATTTGGGGATTATGGGACACATGTATGTTGGGGTGGTCACAAGAAGGGAGCAAACTTACCTCTAATGTGGTAGAGCGAAGATATGGGAGATACTAGAGCTTGTCATAAATATATGGGTCAATTGAGAGAAGAGTATAGTGATAGGAGAAACTATGCTAAAGGGGATTTTAGTGTGTTAGACTTAGAGTAACAGGTGACAGGTGTAAACATTTCCAGGATAGGGGAAGGCATGGGAGCACCTTTTGGATGGATGTGGGCATGCAGTGACAAGGGGTATCTCACTCCCCCCATCCGGGAGGTATCAGAAATGTACATGTTAAGAATTCTGGTCACCGATCTTTTCAATGAAACGGGTAAAACCAACTCTGGGGTACTGAAGTGTGCCAAATGACTCATCCCAGACAATCAGGAAGCCTATGGTCATGTCCTACACCCGGGTGAGATTTTTGGTATGTCAATCATACCCTCCTGGGGTGTGGCTGTACTAGGAAAGTGGGTAAACAATTTAACCTACTCTTTACAGGCCCATATGAATTTAACGGTCTGAGAATTTGGCCAACTCATTAGATGTCCAAAATCTGAAAGCAGTCGTCAGCCGCCATGAGTTGTCTTTTGGCGAAGGAAGGAGGACACTGTAACGTACTAGGTATTATTGGTCCTGAAAATTGTTATGCTCCTCCCTGACTCTTAAGAATATGACTGAAATTATCGATAAGATTGCTGATCTTAGTGAAACTCTCTCAAAATCTGAAAAATCTGTTTTTGACTGATACTTAAAGGGAATTAGCCACAATTTCACATTATTATTCCAACCTCATAGTGTGGAAATATATATAAAATACAGGATAATAAATTGTTTTACTGCACTAGGCCTTTAAAAGAAGGCACTGCATTTCAGTGTAAGATGCATCACTACAGTCCCTGGTTTGAATCCAGGCTGTGATTGGGAATTCCATAGGGCTGTGCACAATTGGCCCAGTGCTGTCTGGGTTTGGCCGGAGTAGGCCATCATTGTAAATAAGTTGTTCTTAACTGACATGCCTAGTTAAATAAAGGTAAAATACAAATAGTCAACCCTGCACCTTAGAGGCTGCTGCCCTATGTACATAGACATGGAATCACTGGTCACTTTAATGATGTTTACATACTGATCTACTCATTTGATATGTATATACTGTACATTCTAATCAATTCCACTCCGACATTGCTCAACCTAATATTTGTTTCTTAATTCCATTCTTTTACTTTGCGATTGGTGTGTCGTTAGATACTACTGCACTGTTGGAGCTAGCAACACAAGCATTTCACTACACCCGCAATAACATCTTCTAAATATGTGACGACCACAACTTTATTTGATTTGTCTGTGTGGACGCACACGAGCCAGCCAGCCTTTATTGTACAATAAAGAACGTATCTCCTCGTTGTAACAATAGCTATGTTACCATTAACTTGTCCTGTGATTCTGTTGACATCGACGAATATGTATTCAATGCAAACGTTCTAATAAATTGGCGACAGCCTGTAAGCCCCTCCCACCTGCAGTGCCTTCAGAAAGTATTCACACCCTTTGAAATTGTGGTACAGTCTGAATTTTGAATTGATTCAATTCAGATTTTGTGTCACTAGGCTACACAATACCGCATAGCATCTAAGTGGAATGATGTTTTATTATTATTATTATTTTTTACAAATGAATACAAAATGAAAAGCTGAAATGACTTGAGTCAATAAGTATTCAACCCATTTGTTATGGCAAGCCTAAGTAAGTTCAGGAGTAAAAATGTACTTGACAAGTCACACAATACGTTGCATGGACTCACTCTGTGTGCAATAATAGTGTTTAATATGACTACCTGTAAGGTTCCTCAGTCGAGCAGTGAATTTCAAACACAGACTCAACCACAAAGACCAGGAAGGTTTTCCAATGCCTCGTAAAGAAGGGTACCTTTTGGTATTAAATATAACTAGGCAAGTCAGTTAAATCTTTGGGCTGAGATCCCGCTAACTGGATCGATATGACAACAGCCAGTGAAAGTGCAGGGCGCCAAATTCAAAACAACAGAAATCCCATAATTAAAATTCCTCAAACATACAAGTATTTTACACCATTTTAAAGATACACTTCTTGTTAATCCCACCACAGTGTCCGATTTCAAAAAGGCTTTACGACAAAAGTAAACCAAACGATTATGTTAGGTCAGAGCCAAGTCACAGAAAAACACAGCTATTTTTCCAGCCAAAAAGAGGAGTCACAAAAAGCAGAAATATAGATAAATTAATCACTACCCTTTGATGATCTTCATCAGATGACACTCATATGACTTCATGTTACACAATACATGTATGTTTTGTTTGATAAAGTTCATATTTATATCAAACAATCTCAGTATACATTGGCGCGTTACGTTCAGTAGTTCCAAAACAGCCGGTGATTTTGCAGAGAGCCACATCAATTTACAGAAATACTCATAACAAATATTGATAAAAGATACAACTATTATGCACGGAATTATAGATACGCTTCTCCTTAATGCAACCACTGTGTCAGATTTCAAAAAGCTTTACCGAAAAAGCACACCATGTATAATCTGAGTACAGCACTCAGAGACCAAAACAACCCAAACAGATATCCGGCATGTTGTGTAGTCAACAGAAGTCAGAAATAACATTATAAATATTCACTTACCTTTGATGATTTTCAACAGAATGCACTCCCAGGAATCCCAGTTCCACAATACATTTTTGTTTTGTTCGATAATGTCCATCATTTATGTCCAAATACCTCCTTTTTGTTTGCGCGTTTAGCCCAGTAATCCAAATTCATGACGCGCGATCACTAGGTGCAGACAAAAAGTCAAAAAAATTCCGTTACAGTCCGTAGAAACATGTCAAACGATGTATAGAATCAATCTTTAGGATGTTTTTAACATAACTCTTCAATAAGGTTCCAACCGGAGAATTCCTTTGTCTTCAGAAATGGAACTCAAGCTAACTCTCACGTGAACGCGTGTGGCCAGCTCGTGGCTCTCTGGCAGACCTCTGACTCATTCCCCTCTCATTCGCCCCCATTTCACAGTAGAAGCATCAAACAAGGTTCTAAAGACTGACATCTAGTGGAAGCCTTAGGAAGCACAATTTTCCCCCATAGACACTGTGCATTCGATAGGGAATGAGTTGAAAAACTACAAACCTCAGATTTCCCACTTCCTGGTTGGATTTTTTCCCAGGTTTTTGTCAGCCATATGAGTTCTGTTATATTCACAGACATCATTCAAACAGTTTTAGAAACTTTGGAGTGTTTTCTATCTAAATATGCATATATTAGCAACTGGGCCTGAGTAGCAGACAGTTTACTCTGGGCACCTTATTCATCCAAGCTACTCAATACTGCCCACAGCCATAACAAGTTAAGAACAAATTCTTATTTACAATGACGACCTAGGAACAGTGGGTTAGCTGCCTTGTTCAGGGGAAGACAGATTTTTACCTTATGGCCAGTCGTGTATAGCCGTAGCGGAAATTTTGGTGAGCTTATTTGACCTTTTCTGCTGCTTTTGAGATACGGTTCAATCCCTCCTTGGGGCACTACTTGATTGAGTAAATAAACAATCACAGTACAGTAACTATTGGTCACTCTTATGTATTATTCTAATATGTATTCATTATAAAATTGTGTCAGTTATTAATGATAAACCTTTAAACTGCACTCTTCCTCCCCTCCCTCTCTCTCCCCATCTCTCTATTTTTAAGCCCCAGATGTGTCACGTTCTGACCTGTCTTTATTTTAGTTGGTCAGGGCGTGAGTTGAAGTGGCCATTCTGTTGTTTTTCTAGGTTTTGTTCTGTTGTTATATTTCTGTGTTTGGCCTAGTATGGTTCTCAATCAGAGACAGGTGTCAGTCGTTGTCTCTGATTGGGAGCCATATTTAGGTAGCCTGTTTTCTATTGTGTTTTGTGGGTGGTTGCATACTGTGTTAGTGGTTTCACCATGCAGGACTGTTTCGGTTGTTTGTACTTTTGTTATTTTGTTCAGTTGATTTATTAAATATATCATTATGGACACTTACCACGCTGCACATTGGTCTGATCCTTGCTACTCCTCCTCTGAAGAGGAATTCTGTTACAAGATGACAAAACCTACACACAGTCCAAGGGTTGCAGGTCTGCCAACTTCCTTCTGGTCACACATTGTATTCAGAGAAATATCTAATAAACCAAAGATATTGCTTTAACTGTGAAGGTACTTTATTGCAGATATTTTTCCCAAATAAAATGGAGCATACATAAAATAAACAAGTTATTACAACTGATTTACATTGTGGATAATGTGTGTGAGTGCATGTTTTATTTTCCCTTGCCAGTCCCCCATCTCTGCTTTGTCAGTCCTGATAGGCCCAGTGTATGTACTTCTGGGTGAGGCAGTGGCGGTGAAATACATGGCAGATCTGAAAGAGAGATGCACAAAGTGACAGTAAGTAAACAGCTCAACAACATATCTGTGTGTACATGTGTGGTGTGAGTGAGCATATGCAAATATAATTCTGAATGACCTGTATCCATGTGGGAATCCTCAAAAGGGGGGGGCAGATCTAAAAGACAGAGGCACAATTTTCTTAACTGACAATAATCATACAACTAAATAGACTGAATGAGTGTAAGGCCTAGATTCAATCGGATAAAGCGTTAACCGGCGAAAGCCGACTCCCGCAAAGCTGATGTTTTGGTGATGTCTGACGTGTAACTGCGTGGGATCTGTCAAATCATTGTCACAAAACTACTCCCGCCCTACTCTCCTTACCAGTTCAGAATGAGAAAGTGTAGGTTATATAGAAATAACGCAGCTCAAATTCAAAATCATTCAACTAAATAATGAGGATTTCTATCAGCCTAATCGAGGTGTAGATTGCATCTCAAATTGCTGTGTTCTAACTTGTAAACAGGGCTGCATGAGATTTCTGTTAATGCGACTCCGTGCAGCCAATGGCAATATCGGCTTTAGGTATAATGCCAGGAGCAGCTTGTGGATTTGCCAGCTCTAACACAGTTCCACCTCAGACACCGCCAGAACAACCTCTATGGGGATGTCGGCTAAAGCGGACCTGATTGAATACAGCCCCAAGTGAGGGAGAGTGTGCATGTGATAATTACCTCTATCACGCGTCGTGGCCGGTGTAGCAGATGCAGGGGCAGACGACTGCAGCTGTGAAGACTGTGGTTGAGCTAATAGGGGTGTCAGATCTAAAAGAGAGAGGAACAATTTTCTTAAGTTGAAATAATTATACAACGAAACAGAGTGATTGATTGAGTGATACCTGTGTGTGATAAATACCTGGACCACATCACACTGCTTCAGGTCTACAAGACTCTGGAAGTTCCAGCCTGCCACTCCAGGCCTGGAACAGCTTGGTGGAAAGACGGTCACACCGAGCCGGTTGGCAGATCTGAAAAATGGGCACAATATAATTTTAATGACTACACACTAACTTAAACAAAACAGACTATGGGAGGTGCACAGTAGTACATAGAGCCATGACTACATGGAACTCTATTCCACATCAAGTAACTCACGCAAGCAGTAAAATTAGATTTAAAAAACAGATCAAAATAAACCTTACGTAACAGCGGGGACTGTGAAGAGGAGACATGCACACACAAGGATTTTGTGTTGTAGACATGTGGTAGTAGAGTAGTGGCCCAAGGGCACACGCTTAATGTTTGCCAGCTCAGTAACAGGTGATGCACCTATTCCTGTTTACAGAGTGTGCCTCTCTCCCCGGTCCCACGACCTGCACGGAGAAGCACCACTGAGTCAACATGTAGCCAGAATTACACTGCTCAAAAAAATAAAGGGAACATTTAAACAACACAATGTAACTCCAAGTCAATCACACTTCTGTGAAATCAAACTGTCCACTTAGGAAGCAACAGTGATTGACAATACATTTCACATGCTGTTGTGCAAATGGAATAGACAACAGGTGGAAATTATAGGCAATTAGCAAGACACCCTCAATAAAGGAGTGGTTCTGCAGGTGGCAACCACAGACCACTTCTCCGTTCCTATGCTTCCTGGCTAATGTTTTGGTCACTTTTGAAGGCTGGCGGTGCTTTCACTCTAGTGGTAGCATGAGACGAAGTCTAAAACCCACACAAGTGGCTCAGGTAGTGCAGCTCATCCAGGATGGCACATCAATGCAAGCTGTGGCAAGAAGGTTTGCTGTGTCTGTTAACGTAGGAGACAGGCCAGTACATCCGGAGACGTGGAGGAGGCCGTAGGAGGGCAACAACCCAGCAGCAGGACCGCTACCTCCGCCTTTGTGCAAGGAGGAGCAGGAGGAGCACTGCCAGAGCCCTGCAAAATTACCTCCAGCAGGCCACAAATGTGCATGTGTCTGGTCAAACGGTCAGAAACCGACTCCATGACAGGTGGGGGTTGTGCTTACAGCCCAACACTGTGCAGGACGTTTGGCATTTGCCAGAGAACAACAACATTGGCAAATTCGCCACTGGCGCCCTGTGCTCTTCACAGATGAAAGCAGGTTCACACTGAGCACGTGACAGAGTCTGGAGACTCCGTGGAGAACGTTCTGCTGCCTGCAACATCCTCCAACATGACCGGTTTGGTGGTGGGTCAGTCATGGTGTGGGGTGGCATTTCTTTGGGGGGGCCGCACAGCCCTCCATGTGCTCACCAGAGGTAGCCTGACTGCCATTAGGTACCGAGATGAGATCCTCAGACCCCTTGTGAGACCATATGCTGGTGCGGTTGGCCCTGGGTTCCTCCTAATGCAAGACCTCATGTGGCTGGAGTGTGTCAGCAGTTCCTGCAAGAGGAAGGCATTGATGCTATGGACTGGCCCGCCTGTTCCCCAGACCTGAATCCAATTGAGCACATCTGGGACACCATGTCTCGCTCCATACACCAACGCCACGTTGCACCACAGACTGTCCAGGAGTTGGCGGATGCTTAAGTCCAGGTCTGGGAGGAGATCCCTCAGGAGACCATCCACCATCTCATCAGGAGCATGCCCAGGCATTGTAGGGAGGTCATTTAGGCATGTGGAGGCCACACACACTACTGAGCCTCATTTTGACTTGTTTTAAGGACATTACAAAGTTGGATCAGCCTGTAGTGTGGTTTTCCACTTTAAATTTGAGTGGGACTCCAAATCCAGACCTCCATGGGTTGATCAATTTGATTTCCATTGATAATTTGTGTGATTTTGTTGTCAGCACATTCAACTATGTAAAGAAAAAAGTATTTAATAAGAATATTTCATTCATTCAGATCTAGGATGTGTTATTTTAGTGTTCCCTTTATTTTTTTGAGCAGTGTATATTTAAAAAAAACACAACACAGGAAATCACATTTGGACTGCATTGGGACTTTAAAAGACAACACTGCACGCCATTTGAAAACTTCGGACAGAACAATATTTATTCTTCATAATTTGAAGTCCACAAGTATTTAACCTTTGTACAATTCTCATGACAACAAACCCCCATTTAACTTTGTGTTTGCAGCAGGCTAATATATCTACTAGTTTGAGGATATTATAATCGAGCCTGAGTATCATGTACCAACTGGTTGTGTAATGCTTTCTGACCAAATGATAACACTCTGCCCTTAAAAACAGTAGGACTGCATCCCAAATGGCACCCTATTCCTTAAATAGCGCATTACTTTTGACCAGAATCTTATGGGCCCTGGTCAAAAGTAGTGCACTATATAGCAGGTAAGATGCCATTTGGGACAAAGTAGGTAGTTGTCCCTAACCACTAACACATGGTTAGATTTATTTCCTTGCCCCTAATGGTTAAGGTTACTTAAATCTGATCCTAGGTCTGTGGTTAGGAGCAATATCTATCTCGAATCAGATAAACAGTACTGTTGAGGAAAGACATAAGGGGTGTGTTCAGTAGGGCACAGCACTGTGGAACATTCAGATAGAAATATGGTACGTAGAACAAACATGCCTCTCTGACAAGTAGAATAAAGAATCATGTCAACTCCATTCATGTCATTTCTTTCTGCAAATTTCCACAACGTATCCCTATTGAATGTGCCCCAGGATAGGCATATGTGGGCGGGCTGCTGGTACAGGAGTCTGAGGGTGCTTCTCTCTGTGGGTGAACTGAGCTTATTAATACAGTGGTCTACACAGACCTCGTTCTGGAGAGCTGTGGGTTCCTGCGGTTTATTTGTCCCATTCAATATTTATGCAGTATAGATATATGCAATATAGATAAAACAGTGCTGTCTGGATCTCTGGAAACACATCTGGGTGTGAACCATTGATCTGGATCAACTGTACAGTATGAATGGACGTGTGTCTGTGTCAAAGAGGCGAATATCTATACAATGTGTGTGCCAGTCTGTCATACCGCATCTGTGTGTTTCATGGTTATCAACAGAGTATGGTCAGTCAGTCGGTCAGTGTGTGGGTATCTGCGCACCAGTCAGTCTATCGATAAAGGTAATCAGCTTGTATGTTGGCAGCAATCTCAGCCTCCCACTTGTCTCCGTTATTGAGCAGTTTCTCTTTGTTGTAGAGCAGCTCCTCATGAGTCTCTGTGGAAAACTCAAAGTTGGGGCCCTAAGGGAGAGAGAGGTGAAAGAGGGTGGAAGAAGCATGAGAGTGGAGACACAAACCAAATAGTTTTACAGGTCCTTTACGCCAACCTCAGTCACAGGGATCTGAACAGCCAGACATCTACAGAGGAAGAGAGGTTGGTAGAGGGGTTTTGTGCCAAATGGCACCCTATTTCCTTTTGGTCAAATGTAACGCACTAAGTAGGGAATAGGGTGCCATTTGGGACACCGGCCACAGTAGAGAGGTAAAGGTCCAGCTCACCTCCACGATGGCGTCAACAGGACAGGCCTCCTGGCAGAAGCCACAGTAAATACACTTGGTCATGTCGATGTCGTAGCGCGTCGTCCTCCTGCTGCCGTCCGATCGGGGCTCTGCCTCGATGGTGATGGCCTATTTAATGGGGGGTGGTTAAATCACGTTTAGGGCAGTGAGCCTGAAGGTGTTGTGGTATAGCAGACATAGGAAACGGTAAACGGTGCACTTCTTTTGACCAGGGCCTATAGGGTGCACTATGCAGGGGTCTATGTACGTGCACCAATTTTGGACGCAGCAAAGTGCAGGTGTTTTGATGCCCTGGGAGGGTTAGGGATATGCAGATGCGAATAGTACAGGAGTGTAAACACTACAGGGGCCGGTTGCACCAGTTGGGCCGTAACTATGTCAGATGTAAAATGCGCTCAACGCCGGACCCAAAAAAACTATACCCGTTGCATCACCTGGGAGCAAGCCTTCTATGAGCGGTCTAGCAGGGAGCAGGCGGCGTAGGGTGTTCAATTCAGACTGTCTTCACAATACTGATAGAAATAACAGTCATCCATTTTCAAAAGCATGTGAATCTCGCGTTCGTATTTCACATCCTCCGCTGACTTTTGAAGTTGCCTATGCACGAGTCATTAGCAAAATAATACTGTAGATTTGGGCAACATTATAGCATGCTAAAATTTTCTGATCAGCGAATAGATGATCAGAAACATGAATAAATGAGCTAAATGAATGAATAAATGAGCTGCCACCTCCACTTATTTTCCCAGCCAGAGACCAAATATACAGACGGAGATTCGTTGAAACAGAATCACATCGGACAAGCCATTGGCTTTTGGTCAGGAGTAAACAGCAAAATCATCAACTTGTTGTAGGCTACATAACATGCTATCAAAATGGTCTGATCAGTGGTAAATAACAGATGAGTCATCTAGACAAGAGGTCGACCGATTAATCGGAATGGCCGATTAATTAGGGCCGATTTCAAGTTTTCATAACAATCGGAAATTGGTATGTTTTTTATTTAACTAGGCAAGTCAGTTAACACATTCTTATTTTCAATGACGGCCTAGGAACGGTGGGTTAACTGCCTCGTTCAGGGGCAGGACGACAGATTTTCACATTGTCAGCTCGGGGGATTCAATCTTGCAACCTTACAGTTATAACGCAACGCAATAACGACCTGCCTCTCTCTCGTTGCACTCCACAAGGAGACTCTGCCTGTTATGCGAATGCAGTAAGCCAAGGTAAGTTGCAAGCTAGCATTAAACTTATCTTATAAAAAACAATCAATCATAAATCACTAGTTAACTACACATGGTTGATGATATTACTAGATATTATCTAGCGTGTCCTACGTTGCATATAATCTGACTGAGCATACAAGTTTCTAAGTATCTGACTGATTAGTGGAATTTATTTCCTTAATGCATTTGAGCCAATCAGTTGTGTTGTGATAAGGTAGGGGTGGTATACAGAAGATAGCCCTATTTGGTAAAAGACCAAGTCCATATTATGGCAAGAACAGCTTAAATAAGTAAAGAGAAATGACAGTCCATCATTCATTTAAGACCTGAAAGTCAGTCAATATGGAAAAGTTCAAGTACGTTTAAAGTTTCTTCAAGTGCAGTCACAAAAACCAAGCACTATGATGAAACTGGCTCTCATGAGGACCGAAACAGGAAAGGAAGTCCCAGAGTTACCTCTGCTGCAGAGGATAAGTTCATTAGAGTTACCAGCCCAAATAAAATGCTTCACAGAGTTCAAGTAACAGACACATCTCAACATCAACTGTTCAGAGGAGACTGGGTGAATCACACCTTCATGGCCGAATTGCTGAAAAGAAACCACTACTAAAGGACACCAATAATAAAGTAGAGACTTGCTTGGACCAAGAAACACAAGCAATGGACATTAGATTGGTGGAAATCTGTCCTTTGGTCTAATCAGTCCAAATGTTCGATTTTTGGTTCCAACCGCCATGTCTTTGTGAGATGCAGAATAGGTGAACGGATGATGACCCTATAAGTGGTACCCACTGTGAAGCATGGAGGAGGAGGTGTCAGGGTGCTTTGCTGGTGATACTGTCTGATTTATTTAGAATTCAATGCATACTTAACCAGTTTGGCTAACACAGCATTCTGCAGCGATACGCCATCCCATCTGGTTTTCCCTTAGTGGGACTATCATTTGTTTTTCCAACAAGACAATGACCCAACACTTCCAGGCTGTGTAAGCGCTATTTGACCAAGGAGAGTGAGAGTGCTGCATCAGATTACCTGGCCTCCACAATCACCCAACCTCAACCCAATTAAGATGTTTTGGGAAGAGTTGGATCGCAGAGTGAAGGAAAAGCAGCAAACAAGTACTCAGTATATGGGGAAACTCCTTCCAGACTGTTGGAAAAGCATTCCAGGTGAAGCTGGTTGAGAGAATGCCAAGAGTGTGCAAAGCTGTCATAAAGGCAATTGGTGGCTACTTTGAAGAACCTAAAATATATTTAGATATTTCCATCATAAGTTTTTGGTTACTACATGATTCTGACAGTTAGCCTAGTGGTTAGAGCGTTGTGCCAGTAACCGAAAGGTTGTTGGATCGAAACCCCGAGCTGACAAGGTAAAAACCTGTTGTTCTGCCTTTGAACAAGGCAGTTAACCCACTGTTCCCCGGTGGGCCAACATTGTAAAATAAGAATTTGTTCTTAACTGACTTGCCTATTAAATAAAGGTTAAATGTAAAATAAATAAATAATCCATGTGATATTTCAGTTTTGATGTCTTCACTATTACTCTACAATGTAGAAAATAGTACAAATAAAGAAAAACCCTTGAATGCGAAGGTGTGTATATACACACACTTTATGGCGGAATGTTGGAGTTGAATATGTTGTCCTCAGGGCACTATTGAAAATGAGACCCTTGTCTCAATGGGCTCCTGATTTAAATAGAAGTTAAAAAAATATATCATTAATTCCCACAGTAACTCTTTATGGATCTATCTAGTTGTGGTTAAGAAAAGGTTCATGCATAGTGGTGGGCTATGCAAAGGGATGGACTGTTCTCTCTATGGAAGTGACATGCCTTGCAAAGTTTAGAACTGCCACGAGGATGGCAACAGCCTAGTAACGGGCGCAGCCTAGCAACCATCATTATGAAGCATTAAATCTCATGCTTACACTGGACTAAGCTACGACAAGTCTTATTTTGGATTGGTGCAAACAGGTGTGAATTCTGATCACAAAGTCTGACGTAGCTACACCTGACCTAGCATTTATGACCACTTTTTTACGCCCAACTGGTGCAACAGGCCACAGGTGTGTTTCTATGTACCTGGGCAGGGCAGATGGCTTCACACAGCTTGCAGGCGATGCAGCGCTCCTCTCCAGAGGGGTACCTGCGCAGGGCATGCTCACCGCGGAAACGGGGCGACAGGGGCCCCTTCTCAAACGGGTAGTTTATGGTGGCCGGCTCTCTGAATAGGTAGCTCATGGTCATGCCCAATCCTGGGGGAGCAAGAAGCAGGAAGTGATGTTATACACTGCACTGGCTGCATCCAAAATGGCACCGTACAGATTTAAGGTAAACTCTACTTGTCAGTATGTAGCCTTTATCACAGTCATTGAAAGTCTCCCTGCTCTTTTGGTGCCCTCTTGTCAACCCCTATGAAATGTGTCACAGGAGTTTGCAAAATAACCTGGGACCAGGTTATTCAGTGGCTGTGTCTGAAATGACACCCTGCTGGCCCTGGTCAAAAGTAGTGGACTATATAGGGAATACAGCACTGTTTCAGACATGGGGGTTGGTGTCACGAAGAGTCAGGAGTAAAACTGACCTCTGAAGAGCTCCGTCCACAGCAGAGTCTGAGCGGCTCGGTCTGTTATGGACTTCATGTCTGTGGGCAGATCCTGAGCATTCACGTACTCTACAGAGAGAGGAAGAGAGAAGGCGAGAGAGAGGGAGAAAGAGAGGGAGGTAGAGAGACAAAGACAGGGAGATTAATGTTGAGTGAGTGTCTGAACATTCATACTAATCAAAGGCAAACAAAGTGCAGCTGTGTGGGGATCACAGTGGTCAGGTGTATGAGAGACACTGGGTGTGCTCGTTTTGAATTCCCAGGTGCCCCAGATGGGTGGGGATTTCCCTTTAGGACTAATGGAATGCCGCCCACCCAGTGATGCAAAACGAACGCACCTTGAGAGCCGGGGTAAGAGATCGTACTTACTGAATCCATCTCTCTGGGCCGACAGACTGATTGGACGCACCAGATTGTGTCCAGCCGCAAAGGCGCCTGTGGGGGGGAGGAGTCAAATTATGACCTAAAAGGCAGAGGATGGAATGGAGCTACCGGGGAAGTGTTTTCACCACAAGAGGTCAACAATTAGCAAGTAGACTTCAATGACAGCTAACAGCATTGACTCGTCTTAAATTATTACATTGAGAGCATTTAGCACACACTCTTATCCAGAGCGACCTACAATCAGTATCTTCATAGATAGTTGAGGTGTGTTTTGGGTATCTGTATCCACTGTTTACCCCAAATAACTAAGTATAGCCTAAATTTCCTCTTGAACTGTTGATGACCAGAGTGACTTTTCTATCACCAAAGCAGTGCACCACACCATCAATATCCATCCCTCAGGTGAGGTCTTACCTGGCCGGGACACAGAATATAGTACACGCAACGCCGCAGACATGTCTGGAACACGTCAACAACAGGTAGAGGTAGAGAAAGAAAAACAGAAACAAGTAATTATTAATCATGTGACACGCAAGTGCAATACAGGGTATGTGCATATAAATTGGCATATATATATATTTTTTTAAAGGTCACTGACCTATTGAAACCTGTTGCCAGATCATACATTGCACTCATTCAGAAAACATGTATTGGTCTTACTTTGTTTGTCATGACATAATGTAAAGATGTGCCTTATGTTATCATCCAAATAACTTGTCTGTTTGTCAACAAACAAACCATAGGTAGATAGCTAACTAAGTTCCATAGCTAAGAGGTTAGTATGTGTTCTTGTTACTAAAATCAAATCTATTTGTCACATACACATGGTTAGCAGATGTTAATGCGAGTGTAGCGAAATGCTTGTGCTTCTAGTTCCGACAATGCAGTAATAACCAACAAGTAATCTAGCTAACAATTCCAAAACTACTACCTTATAGACACAAGTGTAAGGGGATAAAGAATATGTACATAAAGATATATGAATTGAGTGATGGTACAGAGCGGCATAGGCAAGATGCAGTAGATGATATAGAGTACAGTATATACGTATACATATGAGATGAATGATGTAGGGTATGTAAACATTATATTAGGTAGCATTGTTTAAAGTGGCTAGTGATATATTTTACATAATTTCCCATCAATTCCCATTATTAAAGTGGCTGGAGTTGAGTCAGTGTGTTGGCAGCAGCCACTCAATCGTTCGTGTGTGATGATCATTATGACCCTTTACTTTTTAATTTAAAAAAAAAATGTATTCATAATACAAAAAGCCGCTTACATTGCTACATCAAACATGTCTAACAAAACAAAACACAGCTATTAACAAGAAAATACTCAAACATACAAAAAATATCAATAAAATAATACAAAAAATAAACTGTTTTAGTGCAATTGTATTCACTCTGAAAAAATATTATTATAAAGATTCAGGAAGATGTTATTCTTGTTGTTATTCACTAGGGTTAATGTTTTAATAAGATAATTAAATTCAATCAGAACAATTTGCAATTTTGGTATAGAATTTTGGAATTTTTGTTTGTGTATGAAGTATTTGACAACAAAAATTAACAATCATTTCAGTGGTCTTGTTATCATTGCAATAGTAACATATATCTTTCATGTCAAAAACATAGGCAGTGTTCATAATGGTAAATAAGTATTTAGCAAGGTTTCCCCAAAATTCTTACACAAATTTACATTCAAAGAACAAGTGAGACAGATTCTCACCTTTTTCACAGAAAACGCAGATATCAGTAGCCACACATTTGGACATCATAGAATTACATGGATATATCTTATGTAAAATGTAGAAGTGCATTTCCTTAACGTTGTTTGGTATACAGTATTTGTTATTATGACCCTTATGTCAAGCGCTCTGCTGGTCCTTGTGACGACAGAGAGAAGACGTTACTACACTAAAATGAATATCTGTTAACAGCATAGGTTAGTTAGTACGTTAGCTTGCTAGTTGAGGGCATGAGTGTTCTAGCAAGACAAATGTTTTCCCAGAAAACAAAACCCAACCGTCTACCCAGGTGACCCAGGCCCTGTTCAACGCTATTTTTACTGGGTGACATGATATATTGTAGCAAAATGTATTACCACCAAAACGCTTTACGCTATGACAAATGCATGTTTTTAGATAGGTACTAACAAGCATTGGCGAGCCGGTTAGCAACAACCGGTTAGCCATAAAATCCTCAAGGACTTTTCCAATGACTGACGTTATGTAGCTGTAAAGGCAGCGGTCATACAAGTACCAACAGGTGGTAGAAATATCAACAAAGATATTATGTGTTGTAAAATATCTTTAAAACCATTGCAAATAAGTATGTAGTTGATAAAATAACGTAAAACTCACCGACGTGTCGCTATTTGGCCTTCTAAACCAGAACAGCGGACGATTTGAGAAGTGCAATTTGCGTGGGCAGGAAGTGAAAGAACGTTATGACAGAATGTCGCGTTGGACGTCAAAAAGTCGCCATTTTTGTTGTGGCACAGGTGGTAAGGTCAAAAGTTTGAAAATATGATTTTCTGTCCTAAAATACAGTGCTACGTGAAATTATTAAATGTATTGTTGTTGTTTTGAATTGATTGAGCTTCATTCAGTATTTAGTAGTGATATTTTACACACGCACACACACACACACACACACACACAGCTCGAATCCCCGAGCTGACAACCCACTGTTCCTAGGCCGTCATTGAAAATAAGAATTTGTTCTTAATTGACTTGCCTAGTTAAATAAAGGTAAAATAAATAAATAAAAATAAACACACTCACACACACACTCACACTCACACAATGCTTAATAAGGGATTTGCCAGTGGCTAATGAAGCAGGATAGTTTTAATTGGAGATTGTTTTTGATGACGGTCTCACTTTGTGTAATCTTCACTCTCCCATCCATAATTCCCTCTATCTCCTCATGGTTGTGGACTCTAACCAGCCGTCTTAAAAGTAAGTACGGTACTGTGTTACAATTACATGAATTATTCTATAATAGCAATGATTTTCTACACATTGTGAGGCTTTCAAGATTGTATAATTTGACTAACCAACAGTAATTGACTGCATTCATGTATATCTTTATAACTTATAATCACTGTTCTTTCTCTTCTCCATCGGTCAGTGAACGATTGGGCCAACAGCAGCACATCGGTAGTGTTGGAGCGGTCTTGGACAAGGGTTGAGAGGTCAGTGCTGGTGGCAGTTCTGAGCGTGGAGATGGTGCTGGGGGTCATTGGAAACTGTCTGGTACTACTGGTAAAAATCATGGTAGGTAACTGTTATTAACTCTGAGTGTGTGTGTGACTACACACACACTTCTCTCCCTGACATACTATTAGGAGATCTAACCAAGGACTCGTATATCCTCTTTGTAACCCAGTGTTCTGACTGTAGCTTACTTCTGTGAGTGCGTTATAGTTTACATATGCCTGCCTGATGGTGGCACTCTTTTACAAAATGTCACAGTACAAACAAGCTCTTTCTGCTGATGAAGAGACACTGAGCAATGCCAATGAGCAGAGCCCTTATATATATATATATAAAAAAGCTTGAAATAGAATAATCTCTCTCTCCGTCTCTTTCTTAGTGTAGGGGTCGCTTTCCCTGTAGATACTGGGTCCCGTTCGTCAGTCTGACCCTCTCCGACCTTGGCTCCTCCCTGCTCATCATCTCTGGCTCCTTATTGGCTATGTTGACTAAGGGTCAGAGGTCACCATGGTGCGAGGTCGTCAGCTTGCTCAAATTTGCCTTCATCACTTCCTCTATTGGAAGCATAGGTGAGACTCTCCTGGGCCTAGGTTGTAGGCGTTTTGAATCAATAGTGTTACGGGACTGACTTTGATGACCACGTAATGCGCTAACCAACTTCTCTACACACACACTTTCCATTCTCATCATTCTCACTATTCACTTCTAAACACCCACTCCTCTCCTCACACATGCATATTTTACACCCAATTCAACAATCCTCAATCCACTTACATCTAATGTTTGTCCCAAATGGCACTCTATTGCCTATGTAGTGCACTACTTAAAAAAAAAAAACGAATTCCTCCACTCTCCACAGCGATTCTCTGTGTACAGCGAGCCAAGGTCGTGGCCTCCACGGGAAGAGGCGCCTCTGTTGTCGTGGCTCTGGCTTGCCTGGCTTCCTGGTTGACAGGGGTGGTGTTTGGGAGCATCCCTGTGGTCTACAACTGGATCAGGTGAGGGAGGGTTGTGGTGTCTTGTAGTTTTTGGGTCATACTAGACATACAGTGAGGAAGACTAGGTCATAGTTAATTTATCTTCTCTTCCATCTTCTATCTTTATCCCAGTTAGCCAATCTAAATGAGGGGTTTTGCACAGAATTATAATTATTTGGCCAGTAATGGGGGCCCAAGGGAAAAAATGGGCTGGTGTCAGGCCCTCAAGGAAAAAAATAGGCAGGTCTGTTAGAAATGTCCAGGCCGAATTTGGTCCGGTCCGTCCCTGCCTCTGAACTCTCTGTCTCTCTCTAACTCTCAGGTACGACCCTTCAGAGATGCTGTGTGCAGTGTTCTGGGAGAGCAGTTACTCTGACATGCTAGTCTATATCCTCTGTGCTTTCTCCATCTGCATCTTCCTCCCCTTCATCCTCATCCTCTTCTGCTCTCTCTTCACCGCTGCTGGCTGCAAGAGGAACTGCGACAGGTATGTGTTGTGATTTGTGAGCATTTGGGTGCATTGTAATAGTCTGAAATGGTCACCTCCCCCTCGTCTCGTTTACATCATCTGCATTGATGTGAAATAACTGCACATCAATTTCCTGATACATGCACACCATTCTTGCTTTACCAAAGTATCTTATTCAAGCTAGAAATGGAGGTTCCATTCACATATACTCGAAAATTACAGATCAGTGCAGATGATGGAAAGGCGATGAATAGAGAAAGTAACCTCACATAGAATGAGAGGCACCCAGATTAGTACCTTCCTCAGTAACGGCTCTCTTTCCCTCTCTCCTTCATAGTGACCCAGATGACCTCTCCTCTGTCACTCCTCTGATTGTGGCCTTCTACCTGTTCTGCTACACTCCCTTCGCTTTGTCTGAGGTGACACAGACACACACTCTCTTCAGATTAATTTTGCCATTCTACTCCCTGAAGCCAATGGTTATTTTTTACCCTCACTTCCCCACAGCTGATTCTCCTGGGTAGACTGGACCTATCCCCTGCACCTGATTGGCTGAGAACCCTGTCATCAGTGATGTCCTACCTAGACTGCGGGTTGAACCCCATTATCTACTGTGCCAATCAGGACTTCCGGGAGGCGGGACTTGCTCTGTTCTGGACCAGTAGGAAGTTATTATTCTCTGAGCCTGTGCTGACAAGCATGACAAAGTTGGAATTGTAAAGATTGACCACAAAATAAATTATGTAAAGTTGGTGGCTAAAAGATTTCTCATAAAACAGTTTTAATTCCTCCAATTTGAGATATTATGACAATGATTGTTTTGACATATTTACACATTTGTTGGAAATATGTTGCACTGATGTTGATCTCTTAGGAGATTTACATGTTAACGAACGCGATGTCGTGCATTGGTTAAAATTACAAAGAAAAAAAATATATATCTTCATCAGTCTTAAATCATTGGCTGACTCAGTTCTTGCTGCCTTTTCCCCTCTGCATTTTATCAAACCAGCCTACCTGTACCTACATTTCTTTTCAAATCTGAATTAGGTGTGATTGACCTACTATCTAGAATATACCTTCAGTGAATGACCAACACAGTTTTGTCATTTGTCCTTGAAGTGGGTTATGTTTCTTCTACACAATTTCTGCTCCCTTAAGTCCATGAAGACAATTGAATGAATTAACACACATTTGTTGCAGCCAGACTCAGATCTATTGCCATTGATCATCCATGGACAGACTTATTCAGTCCGTTTTAGTGAAGCGCGTGAGAAAGCAGAAAGTGTAGTGGAACTGCAGAATGTCACACACTTTGGACCAGAAGTGTCCAGTGAGATGTTGGAAGGGTCGGTACCGGGCCAGGGTGTGATCCAACAGTTTCAGCAACACGAAACCACTGCAGGACAGTACCGCAAGACCCAGGTATCTCCGGGAGTGGCAGTCCCCATGGTTACGGTTTACCCCTACACCTTTGATGACCGCGAATGCCACATGACATCCGAGGGCCACCTCGAACCCTTGGTCGTGCACCAGCGAAAGACCATAGCTGAGAATGGAGCATAACTCGACCGTTAACATGTACCGTGGCCGCCAACCGTGCTCGATAAAATCGCACCACACCAGCACCCACGCGAAGATGGGAAGCGTGAACCACTGGTCCAAAACAGCGGGCGCACGAAGGAGAGTCGCGAGGCGCACCCACTGCACAGGTGCGTAGGCAATGGCCATGAGTGCGAACATGTCTTTGACGTAATCTGCCCTAGTGTCTCTTTTACCGTCCGTCCGTTGAAGTAGCCAGTAAATGCCCATGAAAATGTATCCCAAATTGACCAAGGAGTTGAATGGCATTGCCAGGTAACAGGGTAGGTAGTCAACTGTCTTCTCGGCGTAGTGATCATAGCTCATGTCGACTAAAACGCTGTTGAATAGACCAGTGTTTGCCAAAACGACACAAACACAAACGGGCACTAAAACGTGTAACAATGCAGACTTCATTATTATATCATATAGTCCAACGCATTCGTACAATAATTGTTTTTTAGAAATAATGGAAAATGAAACGTTTTGACAGAGCAAGTTGCGACACAAACTTTTTATGTTGTTTTCCGGGATTGGAATCACATGATGGCGCCAATGATTTATACACTAGATGACTAATGGGCACTGTTTTGAAGACCCCGTGCCTCCATCTTGGCACTCCCCCACCGTTTAAGAAAAATATGTAGGAAGTTTTGATATGCGTTTATTAATGTCTACATTTGCTTTTCCCAAGTTTATTCTATTACAGACACCTTCATGTATACTTTAACATATTTTGATCTAAACATAAAAGTAAAACATTTGAAAATATATAAAAACATTTTCTTTAAAGTATAATTTTTGTTTTTGATTGAAGTAGCTATTTACTGTACATATAGGTAGGGGTAAAATGACACCACATGGTATAGAGTTCCTGGATAGCAGGGAGCTCGGCCCCAGTGATGTACTGGGCCGTACGCACTACACTCTGTAGTGCCTTGCATTGGATGCCAAGCAGTTTCCATACCAAGTGTTGATACAGCCAGTCAAGATGCTCTCGATGGTGCAGCTGTAGAACTTTTTTAGGATCTGAGGGCCCATGCCAAATATTTTCAGCTTCCTAGTTTCCGCTGGCTGCCCCTCCACCACAGAAAGCACTGAGCTAGACTGAAACACCTGCATTTTGGAGCTGCCTTACTCAAGAAAGCAAGAAAGAGACCATGTTTGTATACAGCTTTATTATTGACAGTTTTGATATTCATTCATCAAGATCCATTACACCGCATGGCATAACAAGCTGCTTAATACTGATATAGAAATATACTTTCTTTCTTCAAACATGCATTCCAGATGAAATCCTGCGATGGGTCATGTCCGGTTGCCCGAGTACCTACCCGCTCGACCCCACCTCCAGACCTTCTCTGGAAACCTTCTTCCATTCCTCACTTCCCTCATCAACAAATCCCTGACCACTGACTTCAAGATGGCCAGAGTCGCTCCCCTCCTCAAGAAACCAACACTCAACCACTCTGACGTCAAAAACTATAGACTGGTATCCCTTCTTTCTTTTATCAAAACACTTGAGCATGCTGTCTATGACCAACTCTCTTATTATCTCTCTCAGAATGATTTTCTTGACCCTAACCAGTCAGGCCTCTGTTCTCATCCTCTTAGATCTATCTGCTGCCTTTGACACTGTGAACCATTGGACCCTCCTCTCCTGCTCTCACTACTGGTGTCCCCCAGGGCTCGGTTCTAGGCCCTCTCCTTTTCTCTCTGTACACCAAGTCACTCGGCTCCGTCATATCCTCACATGGTCTTGACCTATCATTGCTATGTGGACGACTCTCAATTACTTTTCTTTACCCCCTTCTGACACCCAGGTGCTGACACGCATCTCTGCATGCCTGGCGGACATCACAGCTTGGATGTCGGCCCACTACCTCAAGCTCAACCTCAACAAGACGGAGCAGCTCTTCCTCCCAGGGAAGGCCTGCCCGCTCCAAGACTTCTCCATCACGGTTGACAACTCCACTGTGTCCCCCTCCCAGAGTGCAAAGAACCTTGGCTTGATCCTGAACAGCACTCTGTCGTTCTCTGCAAACAAAGCAGTGACTCGCTCCTGCAGGTTCATGCTCTACAACATCCATAGAGTGCGACCTTACCTCACACAGGAAGCGGGGGCAGGTCCTAATCCAGACATCTCTCTCGACTTGCTGTTGGTTGGGCTCCCCACTTGTGCCATTAAAACCCTGCAACTGATGCAGAACGCAGCAGCCCGATTGGTGTTCAACCATCCCAAGTTCTCCCATGTCGCCCCACTCCTCCGCACACTCTACTGGCTTCCAGTCAAAGCTCGCATCCACTACAAGACCATGGTGCTTGCCTACAGAGCAGCAAGGGAACTGTCCCTCCCAACCTCCAGGCTATGCTCAAACCCTACTCCCCAACCTGAGCACTCCGTTCTGACACCTCTGGTCTCTTGGTCCTCCCACCTCTACGGGAGGGCAGCTCCCACTCAGTCCAGTCAAAGCTCTTCTCTGTCCTAGCACCCCAATGGTGGAACAAGCTTCACCCTGACGCTAGGACAGCAGAGTTCCTGCCCATCTTCCGAAAAACATCTGAGACCCTACCTCTTCAAAGAGTATCTTAAATAATCCCACAGCACCCCTCCACCCCCACCCCTAGCCTTTTTTCGAATTAACACTCGCACTTGACTGCTGATAACTACTTAATTGAGGAAAATGTACTTACTATGCCTGAGATAAATGCACTAACTGTAAGCTGCTCTGGATAACAGTAAAGTAAAACATTTTTGAATTACCCACAATCCTGGAAAAATGGAGCCACTTGACAAGTTGTTGCAAGAACTTAAATTAAGTTTTTTAGAAATATGATTACAATTGAGTAAATGAAATCACTACATTTAGTCTCTCTTTGGTTATCCTAATAAAGATACTTACATTTTGAGCAACATATTAAATTGGATTTATTCTAAAATGTTGGGGTAAAATTAAATGAACAAATCACTGAAACTACTTGAATTCATTTTGATTAAGTATATTTGTATACATTTTTTTGTTGTCAATTTCAATTAACCCCAGAAATGTTTTTTACACTGGTGAATGACAGTAACAGTTTTGTTCTTTATCCTAGAAGTGGGCTAGGCCTATAAATCAGCATTAGTGGGAAATCAGGTGTAGTGGGACATTTGTGTTTGAGGGTACTGTACTATGATACTGTACACTATAAAGTAATTTCAGTGTGTACAGAATATTAAAGTAAATGGTAAGAGTGGGTGGGGTATGTTGCAAAGTCAGCCCAGGGTTCAACTGTTGGAACAGTATTGTGGTTATATTGTGGTAGAGGCTGGCTTTGAAACAGGTGGTCCGAAACTTGACTCTCACTACAGCAGATTCCTCTCTCCTGTGTGTCGCCAGATCCTACATTCACAATCGGAGGCCCCTTTCAGGTAACGGGTGACCTGAATCTGGACCCTCATCCGTGGCAAGGTAGCATCTGCCACACTTTCGACTTCAGGCACTTGGTATTACAGCCAGACACCTAAGATACAAAATACAAGAGAAGTATTAGAAATTACATACTATGTTAACATATTTCCCTCCCCCACCCCCTATATTTTTATATATATATACATTTATTGTGACAGTCTATAAAAACATTTAAATTGGTAACAGTTATGTTCTTACCTTCATGTCTGCGACCCAAACTTGGCACCGTTGGCCAGTTGTAGTGTCTCTCTCCTGGCCCTGTTTGAAACAATAACGCCACATTGAAATGAATACCCAGAGTTGCAACATCAATCAAGGGGCGTTTTTCTCCTCTGAATGTGCATATAACGTTAGTCAATGTTGTTAGCAAGATTGCTAGCTACATAACTCGGCTAGCAAGGACACAATCGGATAGCAAACTAGCCAACTTAATAACATTTTCCCCATAATTTAGCTTGCTAGCAACTGCCAAGTTCATGTTTCAAGCTAGCTAAGTAGCTAACATTAGCAAGCCATCTAACATTAGCATACTAACTAAGTAACGTTAACTAGCTATCTAGCTTGCGTTATTATCGTGTTTACACAAGAAAAACTACACAGAAATGAAGAAAGCTGTAACATTACTTACTTGAGCAAACAAACTTTGCATTCCAATCTAGTGCATGAACAGATGAGAACAAAAAATGTTCAAACGCTTTGGTTCCATATTTGAACATTTCAAATTAAGTCTATTGACTCCAATGAATGACCCACTATGCATGATCCAAAATCCAGGCTAGCGAATTGGTGCTCCATCTATTTACAGTCCCTTCAGAAAATATTCACACCTCTTGACTTTTTCCACATTTTGTTGTGTTACAGCCTCCCTTTGGGCATGGTGAAGTTTTTCATTATACTTTGAATTGTGTGTCAATACACCCAGTCACTACAAAGATACAGGTGTCCTGGGACTGGGGAAGGTGATCCACCCACACAGACAGTGCTGTGAAGAAGGTGCAACAGCGCCACTGTCAGAGCTTGAAACACAAGCATTTCGCTACACCCGCAATAAAATCTGCTAAACATGTGTATGTGACCAATAAGATTTGATTTGAGTTGCCAGAGAGGAAGGAAACTGCTCAAGGATTTCACCATGAGGCCAATGGTGACTTTAAAACAGTTAGAGTTTAATGGCTGTGATAGGAGAAAACTGAGGATGGATCAACAACATTGTAGTTACTCCACAACACTAACCTAATTGACGGAGTGAAAAGAAGGAAGCCTATACAGAATACAAATATTTCAGAACATGCATCCTATTTGCACAGCCTGGTCTCACAGATTAGACGTAACATAGTGAAGGTAAATCCGGGACACTCAAATTAGTATGATTTGTTATGTTTGGTATGGTTACATAAGACATATAGCTACTTAAGGCAAAAACTAAAGTAGGGTGGATGGTCTGGGTGGATGGGTGGGTGTATAATGCGAACATTAAGGACTGGGAAGTTTTTCAGGATAAAAAAAGAAACTGAGTGGAGCTAAGCACAGGAAAACCCGGCTCTGCTTTCCACCAGACACTGGGGGATGAAATCACCTTTCAGTAGGACACTAACCTAAACACAAGGCCAAATCTACACAGAGTTGCTTACCAAGAAGACAGTGAATGTTCCTGAGTGGCAGAATTTTGAAAATAATAATGGGCAAATATTGTACAATCCAGGTGTGGAAAGCTCTTAGAGACATACCTAGAAAGACTCCAGAAGCCAAAAGTGCTTCTACAAAGTATTGACTCAAGGGTGTGAATACTTATGTAAACGAGATATTTCTGTATTTCATTTTCAATACATTTACCAAACATTTCTGAAAACATGTTTTGTCATTATGCGGTATTGTGTGTAGATGGGTGAGAATTTTAAAAATATTTAATCCATTTTGAATTCATGCTGTAAATGTGGAATAAGTAAAGGGGTACGAATACTTTCTGAAGGCACTGTATATTGAATGTGTGCAGCTAGTGTATTGTTGTTCTGTATTTCAAAACGTCGGGTGGTGATAAATACAGACAATTAAACTGTTCTTTACCTCCAAAAGCCTGTGGCGTATTCTATCTAAAAGCTACTGGCTACTTCTTCTTCATGTGGTTTTCTGGCAGACTAGACACTTAGTTGTATATGGCTGCCTTTCACAGTTCAGAAAGTGCATTGCACATTTTGTTCACAATAAAGGGAAGTGGGGAAAATATAAATTGCACCTAGATCTATACCTTTATCCCAAACAAACAAACCATATCCCACTACTTTGGCCCTAACAGATTCGACACCAGGCCGTCAGCCTAGGAAGCTGGAACCCCTTTTCTCAAAACACCCTGAAGTTCTTCTGCAATAAAATCTCTTGACCCCAAAACATCCCTGCTGCTGCTACTACCAATTCAATCTTTTGGGATTTCCTTTCCATCTGTGCAGTACAATTAATGACCATAGCAATAAACATCAAGAAGCCAACCTTACTGAAGCACAAACTTTTGGGGTCACTCTGTACTGGCTTACTACTCACAGGGATCCTCTCAGGCTCCTTCACCCTTAGCCCTCCATCCTCTATTTTCCTCACTGCCTCAGAGCTACTGGCTGCTTTCAAGTATGAAAGACAAGTTTGAAAACTCAATGGAGGATGCGGGGAAAAAAACTTCCCGTTGATAACTTTTCAGCTTCTTCTGCGGTGTTTAAGCGGTGCCGCTGTAACCGATGTGAAATGGCTAGCTAGTTAGCGGTGGTGCGCACTGATAGCGTTTCAATCGGTGACGTCATTTGCTCTGAGACCTTGAAGTAGTGGTTCCCCTTGCTCTGCAAGAGCCGCGGCTTTTGTGGAGCGATGGGTAACGATGCTTCGTGGGTGACTGTTGTTGATGTGTGCAGAGGGTCCCTGGTTCGCGCCCGGGTATGGGCAAGGGGACGGTTTAAAGTTATACTGTTACATCGATGCTGTTGACCCGGATCACTGGTTGCCGCGGCTTTTGTGGAGCGATGGGTAACGATGCTTCGAGGATGACTGTTGACGTGTGCAGAGCGTCCCTGGTTCGCGCCCAGGTCGGGCGAGGGGACGGACGTAAAGTTTATACTGTGACATTGATGCTGTTGACCCGGTTCACTGGTTGCTGTGGAAAAGGAGGTCCCTTTTTCAGGACCCTGTCATTCAAAGATAATTAGTAAAAATACAAATAACTTCACAGATCTTCATTGTAAAGGGTTTAAACACGGTTTCCCATGCTTGTTCATTGATCCATAAACAATGAATGAACATGCACCTGTGGAACGGTCATTAAGACAATAACAGCTTACAGACAGTGGGCAATTAAGGTCACAGTTATGAAAACTTAGGACACTAAAGAGGCCTTTCTACCGACTCTGAAAAACACCAAAATAAGATGCCCAAGGTCCCTGCTGATCTGTGTGAACATGCCTTAGGCATGCCACAAGGAGGCATGAGGACTGCAGATGTGGCCAGGGCAATAAATTGCAATGTCCGTACTGTGAGACTCCTAAGACAGCGCTACAGGGAGACAGGACGGACAGCTGATCGTCCTCGCAGTGGCAGAGCACGTGTAACAACACCTGCATAGGATCGGTATATCCGAACTTCAAACCTGCGGGACAGGTAGAGGATGGCAACAACAACTGCCCGAGTTACACTAGGAACGCACAATCCCTCCATCAGTGCTCAGACTGTCCGCAATAGGCTGAGAGAGGCTGGACTGAGGGCTTGTAGGCCTGTTGTAAGGCAGGTCCTCACCAGACATCACCGGCAACAACGTCACCTATGGGCACAAACCCACCATCGCTGGATCTGACAGGACTGGCAAAAAGTGCTCTTCGCTGACGAGTCGCGGTTTTGTCTCAGGGGTGATGGTCTGATTCCAGGGGTGATGGTCGGATTCGCGCTTATAGTCGAAGGAATGAGCGTTACTCCGAGGCCTGTACTCTGGAGCGGGTGTTCGATTTGGAGGGGGAGGGTCCGTCATGGTCTGGGGCGGTGTGTCATAGCGTCATCGAACTGAGCTTGTTGTCATTGCAGGCAATCTCAATCTCAATCCATACTGCTCGTTCTGTGCGTGATTTCCTGCAAGACAGGAATGTCTGTGTTCTGGCGTCGCCAGCGGAAAGCCCGGATCTCAATCCCATTGAGCACATCTGGGACCTGTTGGATCAGAGGGTGAGGGCTAGGGCCATTCCCCCCCCAGAAATGTCCGGGAACTTGCAGGTGCCTTGGTGGAAGAGTGGGGTAACATCTCACAGCAAGAACTGGCAAATCTGGTGCAGTCCATGGGGAGGAGATGCACTGCAGTGCCTAATGCAGCTGGAGGCCACACCAGATACTGACTGTTACTTTTGACCCCCCACTTGTTCATGGACATATTATTCCATTTCTGTTAGTCACATGTCTGTGGAACTTGTTCAGTTTCTGTCTCAGTTATTCACTCTTGTTATGTTCATACAAATATTTACACATGTTAAGTTTGCTGAAAATAAATGAAGTTGATAGTGAGAGGACGTTTCTTTTTTTGCTGAGTTTATAATTAACCTACTTAGACTGTGAATTATTAGGTATATCACTTTTTGTGTCATCCTCACAGATTTTAAATGCGTTATGTCCACGTGTATGTCCACGTATTGTGTTTTTAAATTGGCAAATAAATCAAATCAAATTAAGATCAAACAAATTTAAGGTACATTTACATTTACATTTAAGTAATTTAGCAGACGCTCTTATCCAGAGCGACTTACAAATTGGTGCGTTCACCTTAAGACATCCAGTCGAACAGCCACTTTACAATAGTGCATCTAAATCTTTTAAGGGGGGGGGGTGAGAAGGATTACTTTATCCTATCGTAGGTATTCCTGAAAGAGGTGGGGTTTCAGGTGTCTCCGGAAGGTGGTGATTGACTCCGCTGTCCTGGCGTCGTGAGGGAGTTTGTTCCACCATTGGGGGGCCAGAGCAGCGAACAGTTTTGACTGGGCTGAGCGGGAACTGTACTTCCTCAGTGGTAGGGAGGCGAGCAGGCCAGAGGTGGATGAACGCAGTGCCCTTACTTGGGTGTAGGGCCTGATCAGAGCCTGGAGGTACTGAGGTGCCGTTCCCCTCACAGCTCCGTAGGCAAGCACCATGGTCTTGTAGCGGATGCGAGCTTCAACTGGAAGCCAGTGGAGAGAGCGGAGGAGCGGGGTGACGTGAGAGAACTTGGGAAGGTTGAACACCAGACGGGCTGCGGCGTTCTGGATGAGTTGTAGGGGTTTAATGGCACAGGCAGGGAGCCCAGCCAACAGCGAGTTGCAGTAATCCAGACGGGAGATGACAAGTGCCTGGATTAGGACCTGCGCTGCTTCCTGTGTGAGACAGGGTCGTACTCTGCGGATGTTGTAGAGCATGAACCTACAAGAACGGGCCACCGCCTTGATGTTAGTTGAGAACGACAGGGTGTTGTCCAGGATCACTCCAAGGTTCTTAGCGCTCTGGGAGGAGGACACAATGGAGTTGTCAACCGTGATGGCGAGATCATGGAATGGGCAGTCCTTCCCGGGAGGAAGAGCAGCTCCGTCTTGCCGAGGTTCAGCTTGAGGTGGTGATCCGTCATCCACACTGATATGTCTGCCAGACATGCAGAGATGCGATTCGCCACCTGGTCATCAGAAGGGGGAAAGGAGAAGATTAATTGTGTGTCGTCTGCATAGCAATGATAGGAGAGACCATGTGAGGTTATGACAGAGCCAAGTGACTAGGTGTATAGCGAGAATAGGAGAGGGCCTAGAACAGAGCCCTGGGGGACGCCAGTGGTGAGAGCGCGTGGTGAGGAGACAGATTCTCGCCACGCCACCTGGTAGGAGCGACCTGTCAGGTAGGACGCAATCCAAGCGTGGGCCGCGCCGGAGATGCCCAACTCGGAGAGGGTGGAGAGGAGGATCTGATGGTTCACAGTATCGAAGGCAGCCGATAGGTCTAGAAGGATGAGAGCAGAGGAGAGAGAGTTAGCTTTAGCAGTGCGGAGGGCCTCCGTGATACAGAGAAGAGCAGTCTCAGTTGAATGACTAGTCTTGAAACCTGACTGATTTGGATCAAGAAGGTCATTCTGAGAGAGATAGCGGGAGAGCTGGCCAAGGACGGCACGTTCAAGAGTTTTGGAGAGAAAAGAAAGAAGGGATACTGGTCTGTAGTTGTTGACATCGGAGGGATCGAGTGTAGGTTTTTTCAGAAGTGGTGCAACTCTTGCTCTCTTGAAGACAGAAGGGACGTAGCCAGCGGTCAGGGATGAGTTGATGAGCGAGGTGAGGTAAGGGAGAAGGTCTCCGGAAATGGTCTGGAGAAGAGAGGAGGGAATAGGGTCAAGCGGGCAGGTTGTTGGGCGGCCGGCCGTCACAAGACGCGAGATTTCATCTGGAGAGAGAGGGGAGAAAGAGGTCAGAGCACAGGGTAGGGCAGTGTGAGCAGAACCAGCGGTGTCGTTTGACTTAGCAAACGAGGATCGGATGTCGTCGACCTTCTTTCCAAAATGGTTGACGAAGTCATCTGCAGAGAGGGAGGAGGGGGGGGGGGAGGAGGATTCAGGAGGGAGGAGAAGGTGGCAAAGAGCTTCCTAGGGTTAGAGGCAGATGCTTGGAATTTAGAGTGGTAGAAAGTGGCTTTAGCAGCAGAGACAGAAGAGGAAAAATGTAGAGAGGAGGGAGTGAAAGGATGCCAGGTCCGCAGGGGAGGCGAGTTTTCCTCCATTTCCGCTCGGCTGCCCGGAGCCCTGTTCTGTGAGCTCGCAATGAGTCGTCGAGCCACGGAGCAGGAGGGGAGGACCGAGCCGGCCTGGAGGATAGGGGACATAGAGAATCAAGGGATGCAGAAAGGGAGGAGAGGAGGGTTGAGGAGGCAGAATCAGGAGATAGGTTGGAGAAGGTTTGAGCAGAGGGAAGAGATGATAGGATGGAAGAGGAGAGAGTAGCGGGGGAGAGAGAGCGAAGATTGGGACGGCGCGATACCATCCGAGTAGGGGCAGTGTGGGAAGTGTTGGATGAGAGCAAGAGGGAAAAGGATACAAGGTAGTGGTCGGAGACTTGGAGGGGAGTTGCAGTGAGGTTAGTGGAAGAACAGCATCTAGTAAAGATGAGGTCGAGCGTATTGCCTGCCTTGTGAGTAGAGGGGGAAGGTGAGAGGGTGAGGTCAAAAGAGGAGAGGAGTGGAAAGAAGGAGGCAGAGAGGAATGAGTCAAAGGTAGACGTGGGGAGGTTAAAGTCGCCCAGAACTGTGAGAGGTGAGCCGTCCTCAGGAAAGGAGCTTATCAAGGCATCAAGCTCATTGATGAACTCTCCGAGGGAACCTGGAGGGCGATAAATGATAAGGATGTTAAGCTTGAAAGGGCTGGTAACTGTGACAGCATGGAATTCAAAGGAGGCGATAGACAGATGGTATTCCAGTATTAATGCTAAATTGTAATTATTTTCGCCTCTAGGTCCTATTTATTGCCTTCCTCCCTAATCTTCTACATTTGCACGCACTGTACATAGATTTTTTTGAATTTTCTTTTAGTTTGTGTTATTGACTGTACGTTTGTTTATGTGTAACTCTGTGTTGTTGTTTTTGACGCACTGCTTTGCTTTATCTTGGCCAGGTCGTAGTTGTAAATGAGAACTTGTTCTCAACTGGCCTACCTGGTTAAATAAAGGTACAATAAAATAAATAAAAAAGGTATTTATAAAATAAAACTGCTTGCAGCCCATGGCTGGCTGTGGTTAGCATGAACGTGGTAGGCCGCATTTGAGATGAGAGAAATTCCTTATCGCTTTTGTCTATCAAATGGAGTAATGCCTCGATGGCTCACCTTGGACTTATACCTTTCCCCTGAGTGGAGAGGACAGCTGTAGTCACATATTGAACGGCAAACTCCGCTCACTTTTCTGGCTGTATGAATTTATAGGTGTTAAAGTAATTTAAATGTTGAAAGATAAGGATGAAATAATTCCACTCTGAAACCTTATAACGGTATGAAATTGATTAGAATCATACAATTATTATCTGATGGTTTTGTTTAGGTTTAGTCAGTAAAATTATATATCTGTACAATATATCTTTATAGTATCTTAAACACAGACTGTCTGAGCAAAATTCGGTGCCGACCTTGCTAGGGGCCTCTGAGGGATTTGGGAGATGGCAGGGAGTGCTTCCCACGGTCTCCCTAATCTTTGTCGGCTGGGTAGGGATACAGTATGTGCGTAGGATACCTACTGTTTGTGTGTGAATGTAAGTGCGTAAGGAGCGAGTATAAAATGAATGGTTTTGTACAACGGACGAGCCCTCTCATGAATAAAATGTTTGACTATCGTAGCTGGGCCTCCGTCTGTTTCATTCAACCAGAAACGTACAAATTCTGGGGTTGCAGACGGAGTAGTTTAATTGAAGTGGTTTATGAACATTGAGAACATAATTCTCGTAACAATTTGGTCCTTCGAGCCGGATCTCAATATCTGCCTCTACCGTCCCAAGGAACTGCTGAAAACCGTGCATGGGCGGATCCAGGATCCTTAAGACAAAGACCTGACCTCTGAATTGAGGGTTTATTTCAGGCCAGTGGTGGACTGGTACACGACAGGTGGTGACGAGACCTAACCTACATTGCTTTTCCCAGTCTACGTGACGAAGGTCAGTAAATCTTTATTCACGAATTTGGGAAATTGACGCTCGGGCTACATTCAGAAATATATTTGATTTTTTGTGTGTAGTTTAGGTGTTGATTTTAAAATTCCCACAGGGCATTCTTACCTGGTGACCTATTTTTAGAATTGTGTGTAGAGAACCCTGATATAGCTAGTATTCTAGGCAATTGGAAAATAGGAATTGGGTGTAGAGCCACCAAGGCAACAGAAGAAGGTCTGTAATGACACGTGGTATCTGCAGTACCAATGTTAACCAGGACCGTGATGACACAAGGTATCAGTGGCTACCACCAAGACTATCAGTGGACACTACCTATGTAAACTAACGGAAAGGAGATATACACATTAGAAAAGGTCGAGGGCAATTGAGTAAGAGATTATAGAGACACACACATAGTCAGGCAGGAGAGCAACTATAGTAATTGGATAACGGGAAAAGAGCACATACATAGATCATAGAAATACATACACATAGATTATGAGAATAAGCATAGTAACTACAAGGTTTTACTAACAATGGGCAGTAAATCCTCAAAGGAGGTTCCGGAATTAACAGGAGATGAGCGGTATATGCAGTTAAAGGATAAAATAAATGTCTATTTCTGTGTAAAGTGGAGGAAGAAGTATGAATTTGACTGACCTTTAACTTCTTGCGTCGAGCCATCCCGGATCCGGGATCGTGAATACAGCCTCAAGCTCATTACCATAACGCAACGTTAACTATTCATGAAAATCGCAAATGAAATGAAATTAATCTATTTGCTCTCAAGCTTAGCCTTTTGTTAACAACACTGTCATCTCAGATTTTCAAAATATGCTTCTCAACCATTGCAAAACAAGCATTTTTGTAACAGTATTGATAGCTAACGTAGCATTTAGCATTAGCATTCAGCAGGCAACATTTTCACAAAAACCAGAAAAGCATTCAAATAAAATCATTTACCTTTGAAGAACTTCGGATGTTTTCAATGAGGAGACTCTCAGATAGCAAATGTTCAGTTTTTCCTGAAAGATTATTTGTTTAGGACAAATCGCTCCGTTTTCTGCGTCACGTTTAGCTACGAAAAAAAAACTGTATCCAGGATTGTGTAAATCTATCCGCAAACTCATTAGCATAACACAACGTTAACTATTCATGAAAATCGCAAATGAAATGAAATTAATCTATTTGCTCTCAAGCTTAGCCTTTTGTTAACAACACTGTCATCTCAGATTTTCAAAATATGCTTTTGAACCATAGCTAAACAAGCATTTGTGTAACAGTATTGATAGCCTAGCATAGTATTATGCCTCTCTTTCACCATGCAACATTTTCCACAAAAACCAGAAAAGAATTCAAATAAAATCATTTACCTTTGAAGAACTTCAGATGTTTTCAATGAGGAGACTCTGTTAGATAGCAAATGTTCCGTTTTTACAAAAAATATTATTTGTGTCGACTAATCGCTCCGTTTTGTTCATCACGTTTGGGTAAGGAAAAAAAAATATATATATTAAGTCATTAAAACGCGAACTTTTTTCCAAATTAACTCCATAATATCGACAGAAACATGGCAAACCGATGTTTAGAATCAATCCTCAAGGTGTTTTTCACATATCTATCGACGATAAAATCCATCGTGGCAGTTTACTTTCTCTTCTGAAGAAATGGAACGCGCATGGACCTACAGATTACGCACACAGGACACCGGGCGGGACACCAGGTAAATGTAGTCTCTTATGGTCAACCTTCCAATGATATGCCTACAAACACGTCACAATGCTGCAGACACCTCGGGGAATAGACAGAAAGCGCAGGCTCATTCCTGGCGCATTCACAGCCATATAAGGAGACATTGGAACACAGCGCCTTCAGAATCTGGGGCATTTCCTGTATGAAACTTCATCTTGGTTTCGCCTGTAGCATTAGTTCTGGGGCACTCACAGATAATATCTTTGCAGTTTTGGAGACGTCAGAGTTTTGTCTTTCCAAGGCTGTCAATTCCATGCATAGTCGAGCATCTTTTCGTGACAAAATATTGCGCTTAAAACGGGCACGACTTTTTATCCAATAATGACATAGCGCCCCCATAGGTTGAAGAGGTTAAATATAGAAAAACTGGAATTAATGATTGATCAATAAATAGGGTTTGTGGGGACAAGATAGAGAAGCAACGGACAGAAGGGTTCAACACCGCTCGTATTTGGCTGGCTCAAGCTAGAAAAAGAGAGGAGGAGGCCAAGAAAAAGAGAGCTTCTAAGGAGGAAGAGGCACAGAAAGGAGGACAGGATTTAGCAACCTTATTGAGAAAGTGGATAGAGGTAGAAAAGGGTGGAGGTGAGAAAAGACAAAGAACTCTGAAGAGAGAAGACAGAGAGGGACCTAAATGTTACAACTGTAGCAAGCCAGGACATTTGGCTAAGGAGTGTGAGGAACCATGCACGCACTGCGATAAGGTGGGCCACAATCACCGAAACTGTGTGTTTTAATATAGCATGCCATGCCATGTTAAACTTTGAGTCACTGACACGCGGAATGGGGGAGGACTGGTTTTGGCAGTTTCAATGAGGATATTATTACACACACACACACACACATGCATGAGCACGCAGAGGGAGAAGGCAGGAGGGAAGAGAGAGGCATCCAGAGAGGCATCCAGACATGTTAGAGTTGTGTCTGTTAGGGACACATGTGGGAAAGAGAGAGAGAGAGGGACTAAAGGAAAGCAGCTGAGGAAAGCTTTCAATGCAAAGAGGGCTCGAGGAGAAGAGGATGAAGGGAAGAAAACACGGAGGAAGAGAATAGAACAGCGGTAAGAGAAATATACTAAGTCTAATTAGGGGTGTAATATTCTGTTAACTTTCCCAAAGTTCCGGAGTTTTCCAGAAATCCTGGTTGGAGATCTCCGGATTCCCTGCTTATTCTCTCCTGATTCCGGGATTATTCCAACTAGAGTTTCTATAGAACCTGGGAATTTACCAACATTTTTGCAACCCTAAGTCTAATAAATCTGTAAAGAACTGTGAAGTTGCCGTGATTGAAATGCATGAACATTACACTGAGAGAGAGAGGATGTAGTAACATCAACGGTTTGTTGTACAGCTTCTGTAGGGGCATATAGGACATTATGAGTGAATCCAAATTGTGAATAGCTTCAGTTGATAAAACTAAGTCAACATTTCTGTGAAATTATGCCATCAATGACCTGTGCTGACTTTGACCCACACTGGTCAGAGACAGGCTGACAGACAGGTCGAAGGACGGACGGACGGACAGCTAGACAAACACTGAGTGTATTATTACTGTAGGGATGTGGTTATGAAACAACACTGTATGCCTCCAAAATGGCACCGTATTCCTTATGTAGTGCACTACTTTTTGACCAGAGCCCTATGGGCACTCTATCTGGAATGGGCCCTAGTTAATAGTAGTGCACTATAAAGGGAATAAAGTGCCATTTGGGACACATTAAAAAATCTCTGTATTTCTCTCTCTCTAGATGTCTGAGGCAGACAGTCACTCTGGAAGTATATCTCTGATCCAGTCCATGCTGCTCAGACTGAGCACTGCTGAAGACACGGATCAACCTCCTAACATACACCCTAACACACACCGTAACACACACCCTAACACACCCCAACACCTCAGAACCTCAGTGGAAACAGACAGGGCATTCTATGTGACCCCCCAGGACCACAATAATGCAGAGCTTATATTCCTCGTTTCAGTGATTGAGGATGATGATAATGGTGATCATGTAGATGATGATAATGATCCACAATTGGATGTTCTGACTGAGAGGGACAACGATCTGGAATCATCAGACAGGGATTCAGAGGAGAGAGAAGAGGGGAATTCCGGCATTCTATTTTTGGACGCAGGATCGAAAAAACTGGTCGACGAGGAGAAAGAGGAAACCAGCGAACCCCCTGCTGTGGTTCCCAGATGGGAGAGAAGGCAGTTGCTACCCTGTCCCCCTGGCCTGGATGCCAGACCACCGCCTCCCCCCTTTCCCCCCAAGAGGAAGGCTAAACCACCGCTACACCCTACAGGGCCACCGCCGCCGCCCCCTCCACCAGCCCTCGACCCTAGCCAGAGTGTCCCTGTGTTGGGGAGAGTGGTAGGCGAGGGCGCAGGCTGTGAGCTGAGGCCTACAGGGCATGGGAGAGGGCCTGGAGGCCAGGAGGAGGATGTGCTGTCATCCTCAGGGGATAGGCTGTCTATGTACTCAGCTGTCATCCTCAAGTCAGAACGCCGATTCTCACAGCCCCTTCTGGATCCTACTCTGGACTCTACAGCACAGAGGGGTGGGGGGGTGCAGCAGTTGGAGACGACTGTGTCCGTGGCAACACAGGACCCTTCCCAGCTGAGGGGGAAGGATATAGGGCGCCCCCCTAAAACCTCTGAGCCGGTGGGGATGGGGGTAATGGGTGTACCCAAACCCTTGGAATCGATCGCACCCAAGCCGCTTATACCCAAACCTCCACACAGAAACAGATCTCTGCCCCAGGGACCTGAGAGGAGAGCCCAGGACAGTCCAGATGGAAGTGCCTCTTCTGGGTCTGAAACGAGGGACATCCCCCCTGACCTCCAGTCTATACCTCCAGAGACGGAGGGAGTCAGAGAACCACCAGAGCCTAGCGAACATATCGCAGATGGGAGCGAGAGCTCCAGAACCCCTGCCAAGTTTAGGTGTAACACGGAGGAGGGAGGTTTGATGGAAGGGGGGAGGAATTTAGAAGGCACACATGAAGTTGTGGTTCAGGACGCTGCAACATGTGGGGGTGTGCTTGGGTCGAAACACCCGAATATTAAGACAATGAAGGGAGGAAAGGTGAAGAAATTTGCCAAGAAGATGATGAGCAGATGGAAGCAGAGTCGAGAGGAGAAGAGAGGGAATGGAGAGATTCAGGAGGACGATGGAGAAAAAGAGGTGGAGAGCGAAATGCCATTGGTAAGTCTTTCTTGCTCATTTAATGCGACAACATTGCATTTGTATTCTCTCTTTTACTACAATGAACTATCTGACATTAAATGATGAATCAAATATTGCACAATTGTCCTCTTACCGTGTTATGTTATAACAGGTGAACCTCGACCAAGATCGACACCGTCGGACTATCTGACATTGATTAAGAACGAAGTCGCCCTCTTTTTGTTTAGGGTGACCACGGTGTGATTCTTTGCTGTGGTCTCTTTTTGACAGGTGAACCTCCGTCAAGATCGACATTCAGTCAGGTTGCATACCAACATGTCCGTCATAGAGGAAGAGGAGGACGAAGAGGAGAAGAGGAGTAGTGAGGCTGCTCCACCGACGATGGAGCCGCCCAGCCAAGCTGAGACTGAGAGGAAGCCTGTGGGACAGCGTGCACGTTTTCAGAGGTGAGAGACAGAATGAGAGGGAGTAAGAGGAGGAGGAGAGAGAGATGTTTTCAGTGGTGATGGAAAGGGAGTCTTGGGGAGTTTGCATCCACCACACCCTCTCTTTATCCTTGACTTTACTTAAGGTACTGTGCTTGCCATAGCAGAGCTCACACATTCCTTGGTCTCTCTGTGTGTGTGTTATGTTGATGAAGTTACAGTAACTCAGACACTACTTCCCCATAGCTGTCATGACTTCCTGGGTGCCCTGAAGTCACCACACGCACATTCTGTGCTCCGAGCTGTTAGTCCAGTCAAGTGGCATTTTTGCAATCTCGTTTTTTTTTCTTCTCCAATCGCTTTGGTGCTATTTACACAAGTATTTGGTGAATTGTCCCACACAACGACATAGGTGATCCCTTCACCTTGACAGGAGGAACTCAATGAGATGTGCAGCATTGTAGGACCAGTGTGAACGCCCCCCCCCCCCTGCAAAAATAACAGAAAAACAACATTATTCTGGATCCATTCTTACTGTGTAGGTGATGCATTTTTTGCATACAGTACATCTTTGTTCTTGTCAATGACAGATATATATATTTAAACTTACTGTAGAGTAAAATCATTATAGTCCTCATCATAATTGTACATTACACTATGCATCCCTTTCCATGACATAGACTGAGCAGGTGAAAGCTATGATCCCTTATTGATGTCGCTTGTTAAATCCACTTCAATCAGTGTAGATGAAGGGGAGGCAGGTTAAAGAAGGATTTTTATGAGACATGGATTGTGTGTGTGTGCCATTCAGAGGGTGAATGGGCAAGACAAAATATGTAAGTGCCTTGGAATGGGTCATGGTAGTAGGTGCCAGGTGCTCCAGTTTGAGTGTGTCAAGAACTGCAACGCTGCTGGGTTTTTCATGCTCAACAGTTTTCCGTGCGTATCAAGAATGGTCCACCACCCAAAGGACATCCAGCCAACTTGACACAACTGTGGGAAGCATTGGAGTCAACATGGGCCAGCATCCCTGTGGAATGCTTTCGACACCTTGTAAAGTCCATCCCTAACGAATTGAGGCTGTTCTGAGGGGGTCCAACTCAATATTATAAAGGTGTTCCTAATGTTTTGTACACTCAGTGTATATCATACTTTATATGTTTATACTTTACAAACATACATTTTTATTCTGTAGTTCTCAAAATTAGAATATAGGTTTACCAAATGTTGAAGTGATGATCAATTAAGAGCAGTTGGGATTAAGTAATAGAATAATGTATTTTAACAAATGAGAACAGAATCATATCAAAAGTAATGTGAACACTGCTATTGTGAAAGGCTATTACTTTATATGAATGAACATGTATTACAATGTGAAACTTGTGTTTCTAGATTAAACACTGATTAAGTGTGGTGAAAAAGTGACTGTGTAATTTTGTGTGTTGTACTTTGTCAATTGAAGGTGTTAAAGTTTTGAAATAATTGCCTTTTAGATGATATGTTTAGAGTTTTTTTTTTACAAACTAGAGTTGTGAAAATGTACCACATACTTGTGAAAAGTGTTATTATATATATTTGTTTAAAGAAATGTGACCACTGGTTTCATCAACCCATGACAGATGACATAATATATATGTTGTTACCCAAATGGCACCCTATTCCCTATATAGTGCACTAATAGGTCAAATGTAGTGCACTTTATAGGGAATATGGTGTTTGATCAGTGCCCTGTTCAAATGTAATGCTCTATATTGGAAATAGGGTGCTATTTTGTGACGAAACCATTGACTTCAATGTTTTTCCGCCTCTATTTTACAGCTCCTTCAGCTCTTTCAAGTTCAACTTCAGTCCCATCAGCTTGGTGGACGAGATTCTAACAGGAGAGGAGTGGTCACCATTCCTGTCCATTAAGGACAGTCCCGCACCCTCACTGTCCGTTTACCAATCAGAGGCTGCTAGCCAACACGGTGGTGATGAAGGCGACCAATTAAAGACTGAACCAGAGTTGCGCCTCCCCAACGACGTTCAACATAACCACGAGGACATAGGCCATTCTTTATATGAGGATGTTCACTTCAGCCAATCAAGTTCGAATGAGATTGTGGACAACCAATGGGACAACAGACAACAGGAAGTAGACAACAACAATGACACTGGAGCTGATGCAATTGCTGTCATCAAACCGAAGATACTATTGGACAATGATGCAGCGGAGGAGAGTGAGTTGGACCACTCCAGACCCATATCTAAGGACATCCATGACTCTAAGTGCCCCATAAGGAACCAATCAAAGGACCATCTTGACTTCTCCTGTGTTAAGGTGAGCCACACAGTGGGATTGTGGGCATTGTAGTCATTTAAAGTGCAGTTGTAGGCCTCTGTCTATAGGCCTCTGTCCAACCCTGTTCCTGGAGACATAACCCCCTGTAGGTTTTTTGCTCCAATCCCAGTTGTAACTAACCTGATTCATCTTCATCTTATCAGCCAGCTAATTATTAAAAGCAGGTGCTCTAGATTAGGGTTGAACACCTACAGGACAGTAGCTCTGCAGGAACAGGGTTGGAGAGCCCTGGTATATAAACAGTCACTGAAAAATCTCACTCTCTTGTTCTTATTCTCTCTCTCTCTCTCTCTCTCTCTCTCTCTCTCTCTCTCTCTCTCTCTCTCTCTCTCTCTCTCTCTCTCAGTCACTTGGAGTTCTGGACAGTTCTGCTCAGAAACATAAAATTCATCTGAGCAAAAAGAGAAAGCACAGACTTCCGGGGCTAAAGACGAGAAGTAAGATTGAATGACTGGAAAACGAGATGAAAGATTCTGTGAAAATAGACGTCTGGAAAGGAGTTGGACAAAAGCTGAGACGCTGAAATATAAAAAACATGTCTGCTGTTCTCTCCTTCTTTCCGGAAACAGAGACCTTCAAGATAAGACGCACTGCAATCAAAGCCCCGGAAATCAAATTCCTCAAACCCTCTCCTCCTCCCACCCTCTCTCCCACATCCCTCCCTTCTTCCTCCTCTCCCTCCTATGTCTTTCCGTCCTCTGTTTTCTACAGCATCCCTCCGTCCGCTGAAGAACACGACCCTGGGACAACACCGACACAGGGCAACTTCTCCGTTAAGGTCAGAGTTCATTTGACCCCTTAACCCTTGGCAACATTTTTGAACACTGTAACATTAACATGTGTCTCTGAAGTGTGTCTGAAATGGCACTCTACTCCCTAGTGTACTACAGGAATAGGGTGTAATTTCATACAGACTGTTGCTTATTACTGAATGTAATAATGTATATTAGCATCACTAGCCAGGTTTCCATCCAACCTTGTTATGCAAGTAAAGCACAAAAATGTCTGGACATGCCTGATGGACACAACACATTTGTCGGTAAACTTTCCAAATGTCGACAAAACAAAATACGCTAGGTAAGGTGGGATCTTTTTGTGTCTGTAAAATGAATAATGTGAGAAATGGCAGTGGAAGCACCTTTATAATCAGATATGGACATAATAACCATCATATCAACATCCGTGTTGTCTGAATGAGATTCTGTAAAATCTCACGAAATGGATTAATTTAAGTACAAGTATATGGTGTTGTATGGTAAAATGATTGAGGGTCATAAGAAGTGAGAGATCTGACTATTATGAGGTGTTGGGGAGTTTTCAACACTTTTCAGTAGCCAGCCTCTGAGACAGCGTTAATTTAACTGTAGTTCATTGTGCTAGAAAGTAAGCATTTCACTGTACTTGTGCATGTGACAATAAATAAACCTTTATGTGCAGATATTGATATAATAACCATCATATCGAAGTGAACTTGGATTCAGGTGATATGTGGTGTGGTCCTCCCACTATGACTCGGGAAAACATGCAGTTTATTAGGCTACGGATGAAATAAATGATGATGAACTTTACTTGGTGGGGAAAGTGCACAGTGATGAGCTTTATCCTGGTTTGACAAATCAAAATAATCCTGTTCTTTTTGTCCATAATAATCTCATAATGTATGATAAACCAGCACTGTAACTGTATCTAATTGTTGGCTAGAGAGCACGTGCCAAAACCAGAGTGGGCACATTCACTATACAGTCTAATGCAAGAAATGTTTTCACAAAACCGTCAGTGGAGTTGAAAAGGCGATGGAAACGCATTTAACCACAACTTATTTTTATGTGAACTATGTCATCACGCACAGCTTTTTATCCACAACAAGTCCATTTGAATGAAACATCTCTGGTGGGAAAATGCTTAAATTGTTTTTATGCAGATTCTAGCATTTTTGAACAGATGAACATCTGACGCCAATTGGATGGAAACCTAGCTATTGGCAGAGACCACTTCAGTCCTCCAAAGATTTCAAAATGGTTCCCTCTCTCTCTTCTCTCTCTCTCAGACCACTGAATGCAGCAGAAAGCCAGATTCAAGTCCTAAGCCGCCTCTGTCCAAGTTCATGACAGTCCTGAGAGACAAAACCAAGAAGAAGATTCAATAGTGAAGAGAACTAGGTCTTGGTGATCAAATAGTAACCCATAGCTCCCTCTACTAGCCCCTACCTGCACCCTTCCTCTAGCCCCTACCTGCACCCTACCTCTAGCCCCTACCTGCACCCTACCTCTAGCCCCTACCTGCACCCTATCTCTAGCCCCTACCTGCACCCTACCTCTAGCCCCTACCTTCACCCTACCTCTAGCCCCTACCTGCACCCTGCCTCTAGGCCCTACCTGCACCCTACCTCTAGGCCCTACCTGCACCCTACCTCTAGGCCCTACCTGCACCCTACCTCTAGGCCCTACCTGCACCTTACCTCTAGGCCCTACCTGCACCCTGCCTCTAGGCCCTACCTGCACCCTACCTCTAGCCCCTACCTGCACCCTACCTCTAAGCTCTACCTGCACCCTACCTCTAGCCCCTACCTGCACCCTACCTCTAGGCCCTACCTGCACCCTACCTCTAGGCCCTACCTGCACCCTACCTCTAGCCCCAACCTCTAGGATCTACCTGCACCCTACCTCTATCCCCTACCTGCAGCCTACCTCTAGCCCCTACCTGCACCCTACCTCTAGGCCCTACCTGCACCCTACCTCTATCCCCTACCTGCAGCCTACCTCTAGCCCCTACCTGCACCCTACCTCTAGGCCCTACCTGCACCCTACCTCTAGGCCCAACCTGCACCCTACCTCTAGGCCCTACTTGCACCCTACATCTAGCCCCAACCTCTAGGATCTACCTGCACCCTACCTCTATCCCCTACCTGCAGCCTACCTCTAGCCCCTACCTGCACCCTACCTCTAGGCCCTACCTGCACCCTACCTCTATCCCCTACCTGCAGCCTACCTCTAGCCCCTACCTGCACCCTACCTCTAGCCCCTACCTTCACCCTACCTCTATCCCCTACCTGCAGCCTACCTCTAGCCCCTACCTGCACCCTACCTCTAGGCCCTACCTGCACCCTACCTCTATCCCCTACCTGCAGCCTACCTCTAGGCCCTACCTGCACCCTACCTCTAGCCCCTACCTGCACCCTACCTCTATCCCCTACCTGCAGCCTACCTCTATCCCCTACCTGCACCCTACCTCTAGCCCCTACCTGTACCCTACCTCTAGCCCCTACCTGCAGCCTACCTCTATCCCCTACCTGCAGCCTACCTCTATCCCCTACCTGCACCCTACCTCTATCCCCTACCTGCACCCTACCTCTAGGCCCTACCTGCACCCTACCTCTAGCCCCTACCTGCACCCAGTGGTGTAAAAATACTTTAAATTACTACCAAAAGTTTTGAGAATGACACAAATATTAATTTCTACAAAGTTGGCTGCTTCAGTGCTTCAATGCTTCAATGCTTTTATTGACAATTACATGAAGTTGATGCAAAGAGTCAATATTTGCAGTGTTCTTTTTCAAGACCTCTGCAATCCACCCTGGCATGCTGTCAATTAACTTCTGGGCCACATCCTGACTGATGGCAGCCCATTCTTGTATAATCAAGACTTGGAGTTTGTCAGAAATTGTGGGTTTTTGTTTGTCCAACCGCCTCTTGAGGATTGACCACAAATTCTCATTGGGATTAAGTTCTGGGAGTTTCCTGGCCATGGACCCAAAATATTGATGTTTTGTTCCCAGAGCCACTTAGTTATCACTTTTTCCATATGGCAAGGTACTCCATTATGCTGGAAAAGGCATTGTTCGTCACCAAACTGTTCCTGGATGGTTTGGAGAAATTGCTCTCGGAGGATGTGTTGGTACCATTCTTTATTCATGGCTGTGTTCTTAGGCAAAATTGTGAGTGAGCCCACTCCCTTGGCTGAGAAGCAACCTCACACATGAATGGTCTCAGGATACCTTGCTGTTGGCATGACACAGGACTGATGGTAGCGCTCACCTTGTCTTCTCAGGACAAGCTTTTTTTCCAGATGCCCCAAACAATCGGAAAGGGGATTCATCAGAGAAAATGACTTTACCCCAGTCCTCTGCAATCCAATCCCTGTACCTTTTGCAGAATATCAGTCTGTCCCTGATGTTTTTCCTGGAGAGAAGTGGCTTCTTTGCTGCCCTTCTTGACACCAGGCCATCCTCCAAAAGTCTTCGCCTCACTGTGCGTGCAGATGCACTGACACCTGCCTGCTGCCATTCCTGAGCAAGCTCTGTACTGGTGGTGCCCTGATCCCACAGCTGAATCAACATTAGAAGACAGTCCTGGCGCTTGCTGGACTTTCTTGGGTGCCCTGAAGCCTTCTTCACAACAATTGAACCGCTCTCCTTGAAGTTCTTGATGATCCGATAAATATTTGATTTAGGTGCAATCTTACTGGCAGCAATATCCTTGCCTGTGAAGCCCTTTTGTGCAAAGCAATGATGACGGCACGTGTTTCCTTGCAGGTAACCATGGCTGACAGAGGAAGAACAATGATTCCAAGCACCACCCTCCTTTTGAAGCTTCCAGTCTATTACTCGAACTCAATCAGCATGACAGAGTGATCTCCAGCCTTGTCCTCGTCAACACTCACACCTGTGTTAACGAGAGAATCACTGACATGATGTCAGCTGGTCCTTTTGTGGCAGTGCTGAAATGCAGTGGCAATATGTTTTGGGATTCAGTTCATTTGCATGGCAAAGAGGGACTTTGCAATTAATTGCAATTCATCTGATCACTCTTCATAACATTCTGGAGTATATGCAAATTGACCATTCAAACTGAGGCAGCAGGTTTTGAGAAATTAATATTTGTGTCATTCTCAAAAATGTTGGCCATGACTGTACTTTACTTTACTATTTATATTTTGCCTACTTGTACTTTTACTTCACTACATTCCTAAAGAAAATACTGTAGTTTTTACTCCATACATTTTCCCTGACACCCAAAAGTACTTGTTACATTTTGACAGGAAAATGGTCCAATTCACACACTTATCAAGAGAACATCCCTGGTCATCCCAACTGCCTCTGATAGGGCAGACTCACTAAACACAAATGCTTTGTTTGTAAATTATGTCTGAGTGTTGGAGTGTGTACCTGACTATCTGTCAATAAAAATACAAATACAATTGTGCTGTCTGATTTGCTTAAAATAAGGAATTTGAAATGTTTTATACTTTTACTTTTGATTCTTAAGTACATTTTAGCAATTCCATTTACTTTTGATACTTAAGTATATTTAAAACCAAATACTTTTGGACTTTCACTAAGTCGGATTTTACTGGGTGACTATAACTTTTACTTGAGTAATTTTCTATTAAGGTATCTACTCTTACTCAAGTATGACAATTTAGTCATTTTTCCACCACTACCTGCACCCTACCTCTAGGCACTACCTGTACCCTACCTCTAGCCCCTCCCTGCACCCTACCTCTGGCCCCTACCTCTAGGATCTACCTGCACCCTACCTCTAACCCCTACCTGCACCCTACCTCTATCACCTACCTGTACCCTACCTCTATCCTCTACCTCTAGGCACTACCTGCACCCTACCTCTAGCCCCTCCCTACACCCTAGCTATAGCCCCTCCCTGCACCCTACCTCTAGCCCCTATCTCTAGGATCTACCTGCACCCTACCTCTATCCCCTACCTGCACCCTACCTCTATCACCTACCTGTACCCTACCTCTAGGCACTACCTGCACCCTACCTCTAGCCCCTACCTCTAGGCCCTACCTGCACCCTACCTCTAGGCCCTACCTGCACCCTACCTCTATCCCCTACCTCTAAACACTACCTGCACCCTACCTCTAGCCCCTACCTGCACCCTACCTCTATCCCCTTCCTGCACCCTACCTCTATCCCCTACCTGCACCCTACCTCTAGCCCCTACCTGCACCCTACCTCTATCCCCTACCTCTAGGCACTACCTGCACCCTACCTCTAGGCACTACCTGCACCCTACCTCTAGCCCCTCCCTGCACCCTACCTCTAGCCCCTATCTCTAGGATCTACCTGCACCCTACCTCTATCCCCTACCTGCACCCTACCTCTATCACCTACATGTACCCTACCTCTAGGCACTACCTGCACCCTACCTCTAGCCCCTACCTCTAGGCCCTACCTGCACCCTACCTCTAGGCCCTACCTGCACCCTATCTCTATCCCCTACCTCTAAACACTACCTGCACCCTACCTCTAGCCCCTACCTGCACCCTACCTCTATCCCCTTCCTGCACCCTACCTCTATCCCCTACCTGCACCCTACCTCTAGCCCCTACCTGCACCCTACCTCTATCCCCTACCTCTAGGCACTACCTGCACCCTACCTCTAGGCACTACCTGCACCCTACCTCTAGGCACTACCTGCACCCTACCTCTAGCCCCTACTTGCACCCTACCTGCACCCTACCTCTAAACACTACCTGCACCCTACCTCTAGCCCCTACCTGCACCCTACCTCTATCCCCTTCCTGCACCCTACCTCCCTCCCCTACCTGCACCCTACCTCTAGCCCCTACCTGCACCCTACCTCTAGCCCCTATCTCTAGGCACTACCTGCACCCTACCTCTAGGCACTACCTGCACCCTACCTCTAGGCACTACCTGCACCCTACCTCTATCCCCTACTTGCACCCTACCTCTATCCCCTACTTGCACCCTACCTCTAGCCCCTACTTTCACCCTACCTGCACCCTACCTCTAGCCCCTCTCTCTAGCCCCTACCTCTAGGCACTACCTGCACCCAACCTCTAGGCACTATGTGCACCCTACCATTAGTCACTACCTGCACCCTACCTCTAGGTCCTACCTGCACCCTACCTCTAGCCCCTACCTGCACCCTACCTCTATCCCCTACCTGCACCCTACCTCTAGGCACCACCTGCACCCTACCTCTAGCCCCTCCCTGCACCCTACCTCTATGCCCAACCTGCACCCCCACCTCTAGCCCCTACCTGCACCCTACCTCTAGGCCCTACCTGCACCCTACCTCTAGGCCCAACCTGCACCCTACCTCTAGGCCCAACCTGCACCCTACCTCTAGGTCCTAGCCCCTACAACTTTGGTGTTTACAGTTTTATGTGTGTAAACGAAAACGCTGCAGCTGCACACAGTAATGAAATAAGCAGACATATCTTTGATCAAATTCTTCTCTTGCTATATTGAGTGTCTTACCAACACTTTTAATCACAAATACAATTTATCTCTCACTATGAATGAGATTCTGTAAGATTTGAATAAATTGATTCATTAAAGTACAAGTATATGGTGTTGTATGGTAAAATGATTGAGGGTTATAAGAAGTGAGAGATCTGACTATTATGAGGTGTTGGGGAGTTTTCAACACTTTTCAGTAGCCAGCCTCTGAGACAGCGTTAATTTAACTGTAGTTCATTGTGCTAGAAAGTAAGCATTTCACTGTACTTGTGCATGTGACAATAAATACACCTTTATGTGCAGATATTGATATAATAACCATCATATCGAAGTGAACTTGGATTCAGGTGATATGTGGTGTGGTCCTCCCACTATGACTCGGGAAAACATGCAGTTTATTAGGCTACGGATGAAATAAATGATGATGAACTTTACTTGGTGGGGAAAGTGCACAGTGATGAGCTTGATCCTGGTTGGACAAATCAAAATAATCCTGTTCTTTTTGTCCATAATAATCTCATAATGTATGATAAACCAGCACTGTATCTGTATCTAACTGTTGGCTAGAGAGCATGTGCTAAAACCAGAGTGGGCACATTCACTATACAGTCTAATGCAAGAAATGTTTTCACAAAACCGTCAGTGGAGTTGAAAAGGCGATGGAAACGCATTTAACCACAACTTATTTTTATGTGAACTATGTCATCACGCACAGCTTTTTATCCACAACAAGTCCATTTGAATGAAACATCTCTGGTGGGAAAGTGTGCAAATTGTTTTTAGGCGGATTTTAGAATATTCACATGAAAATCTGTCACCAATTGGATGGAAACCTAGCTATTGGCAGAGACCACTTCAGTACTCCAAAGATTTCAAAATGGATCTCTCTCTCTCTCTCTCTCTCTCTCTCTCTCTCTCTCTCTCTCTTTCACTCTCTCACTCACTCACTCACTCACTCACTCACTCTTCTCCCTCGCTCTCTCTCTCTCTCTCTCTCTCTCTCTCTCTCTCTCTCTCTCTCTCTCTCAGACCACTGAAAGCAGCAGAAAGCCTGATTCAAGTCCCAAGTCTCCTCTGTCCAAGTTCATGACAATCCTGAGAGACAAAACCAAGAGGAAGATTAAAAAGTGAAGAGAACTAGATCTTGGTGATCAAATAGTAACCCATAGCTCCTTCTACTAGCCCCTACCTGCACCCTACCTCTTGGCCCTACCTCCGCCCTACCTCTAGCCCCTACCTGCACCCTACCTCTATCCCCTACCTGCACCCTACCTCTAGGCCCTACCTGCACCCTACCTCTAGGCCCTACCTGCAGCCTACCTCTAGCCCCTACCTGCACCCTACCTCTAGGCCCTACCTGCACCCTACCTCTAGCCCCTACCTGCACCCTACCTCAAGCCCCTACCTGCACCCTACCTCTAGGCCCTACCTGCACCCTACCTCTAGGCCCTACCTGCATCCTACCTCTAGGCCCTACCTGCACCCTACCTCTAGGCCTTACCTGCATCCTACCTCTAGGCCCTACCTGCACCCTAGGCCCTACCTAGGCCCTACCTGCATCCTACCTCTAGGCCCTACCTGCACCCTACCTCTAGGCCCTACCTGCACCCTACCTCTAGGCCCTACCTCTAGGCCCTACCTGCATCCTACCTCTAGGCCCTACCTGCATCCTACCTCTAGGCCCTACCTGCACCCTACCTCTAGGCCCTACCTGCATCCTACCTCTAGGCCCTACCTGCACCCTACCTCTAGGCCCTACCTGCATCCTACCTCTAGGCCCTACCTGCACCTACCCTACCTGCATCCTACCTCTAGGCCCTACCTGCACCCTACCTCTAGGCCCTACCTGCATCCTACCTCTAGGCCCTACCTGCACCCTACCTCTAGGCCCTACCTGCACCCTACCTCTAGGCCCTACCTGCACCCTACCTCTAGGCCCTACCTGCACCCTACCTCTAGGCCCAACCTGCACCCTACCTCTAGGTCCTAGCCCCTACATCTTTGGTGTTTACAGTTTTAGGTGTGTAAGCGATAACACTGCAGCTGCACACAGTAATGAAATAAGCAGACATATCTTTGATCAAATTATTATCTTGCTATATTGAGTGTCTTACCAATACTTTTAATCACAAATACATTATTTTTTCTCACCATACTTTGCAAATAAATTCATAAAAAATCAAACAATGTGATTTTCTGGATTTTTTTTCTCGTTTTGTCTGTCATAGTTGAAGTGTACCTATGATGAAAATTACAAGCCTCTCTCATATTTTTAAGTGGGAGAACTTGCACAATTGGTGGTTGACTAAATACTTTTTTTGCCCCACTGTATATGGTGTTGCATAGTGAAATGATAGAGGGTCGTCAGAAGTGAGAGATCTGACTACTATGAGGTGTTGGGGAGTTTTCAACACCTTTCAGTAGCCAGCCTCTGAGACAGCGTTAATTTAACTGTAGTTCATTGTGCTAGAAAGTAAGCATTTCACTGTACTAGTGTCACCACACAACAACAGAGTGTTTAACAGGAAGTCTGCATCTCAAATTGCACCGTAGTCCCTATATAGGGCTCTACTTTGGACCAGAACCCACAGGAATAGGGTGCCATTTGGGACACAGGAGTAGAGGGGTGGGTATCTGTATCTGCAAGGACGGGGTGAGAATTACAGGGAGGAGGTGAGATTACATTTGCTATAAAAAAGAAGGGAATACCAAATGAGAGAGAGAGAGCGGGAGAGAGAGAGAGGGAGAAGCAACCTAGTCCACACTCTGGTAAGGTTATTTTTCAGATTACATTGTGCAAATGTTCCTTTTTTTTGTGCCTTGCATTCATTTTTTTAAAAGGAGCTATACATTATATACATATCATTGTTGCATTGTAATGTCAGATAATGTCTTTAATACATCTACGGTAATAGTGGAATGATAGTGTTTCACAATATTGATTTATTGGGGCACACAAAATTGCATTCTAATAGTGCATCCATCCAAACGACGGATTTTTGTTGTCAAATGGGACATCTGATTGTTCCAGAGGCTGTGGCACTTTACAATCGGTTAGTGCGCGGAGCCACTCAGATGAACAATCCGTCTGGGCTCGGTACTTATAAATCGCCAGCCACAGTCAATATGAGAACAAGAGATTTGTTTTAATGTCATTCACAGCATAGTGCTATAGACTATGATCTCAGATCATTTACCTGGTGAAATAAAAGTGAATACAATTGATTTATTTATAAATGCATTTATTTAAAGGAAACCGTTACTGATTGAGTTGTTTGTTTTAAGGAAACTCAGAATCAGAGGAAGCCAAGATGAAGTTTGTCAGCCTGATTGTGATGATGTCACTACTTGGGACAAAAATGGCTTTGACATTCCACAGAAGTACCGGTAAGAGAGTTGCATTGATTACAGTATGTGTTTTGATCAGGGGCACAATTTAGATTTTAGAAGTGGGGAGACATTACTTTTAATTTTTTATTATTATAATTTTTTAAAATCCAGTCAGATAAACACTCCAAACAGCCTACCCGACAGCTCGGAGGTGTCCGTATGGTCCTAAAGCAAACCGTTGCCTCATTTTGTATCACATTTCAATTATAAAACTGAGGGGGGGGGGGACAAAAATGCAGTCCCCCCCGTCCCCAGTGAAAGTTGCACCCCTGGTTTTGATGATAGTGCTGAAAGTTTTATTTACATTTTTCATGGTGATTATCGACCACAAGTTCTACAAAAGAATCTGTTTTAAACCTGAAAATGTGCTTTCCTCTTTCATGTCCAAATGAAAATGAGATGCATTCTTTACACAAATGTAGTAACTTACAGTATTTTTTGTTGCAGTAGATGTTATTGGTTATTAGCAGTCATAGACTGAATGTCACACCCATTTACAATGATAGATTATGATCAAATAGTAAAAGCCTAAACTAACACAATACTTTTAATATAATACAATGTTAAAATATACAATATATACTAAACAATAATAGTACAATGACAATATTGAGGCAGCAGGTAGCAGCCTAGTGGTTAGAGAGTTGGGCCAGTAACCGAAAGGTTGCTAGAACGCATGCCTGAGCCAACAAGGTGAAAATCTGTTGATCTGCCCCTGAACAAGGCAGTTAACCACACTGTTCCTAGGCCGTCATTGTCAATGAGAATTTGTTCTTAACTGATTTGCCTGGTTAAATAAGAGCTCTTAGGTAGGCATTTCTTAGGCCCCTGGGCTATATGGTGTGCGCATTGATCAGTTTAGTGAATTATGGAATGGGAGAGTTCTGTTTGCGGCCTGTGAGTGTCATCGGAATGTTCAGCTTGTGGCTGTTTTCTCAGTACATAAGGTCCCAGGAGAGTAGTTATTCTATTATTGTCCCCTAGGTGGCGATGATGCTCCAGTGTATCTCCAGGATGAGACTGCAGCGTGTGACATGCCCAAAGCCTGTGACCTGAAGAATTATGAAGAATGGTACAGGCTGGGCTCCTACTGCATCAAGTACTTCAAGGCTGCCCTCAACTTCACCGAAGCCGAGGTAAACAACATTCCATATAACAGGAGAACGACATTATAACATGATCAAAGCATGTTTACTGCTCTTCCTGGAGTCAGTCAGCCTGTTCATTCCAATACAATGGCAATACAGTGAAGTGAAGGTTAAATCCAATGTGTTAATTAGAGGTGTCTTCTAATGTATTCATCTTACTCCCACTGGTGGACTTACCATTAGGCAGAAGAGGCAATTGCCTCAGGCCTCACATCATTTGTAGGCCGTCATTGTAAATAAGAATTTGTTCTTAGCTGACTTGCCTAGTTAAATAAAGGTTAAATAAAATACAAAATCAAGAAGCCTCATGACCTGGGCATAATTAAAATTAAAAACATATAAATATTTTTCCGCTGAGGCCCCCCCCCATGCTTTGTTTGAGGCATAATAAATAAAAAAGTAAATAAAAAAATGTGTCTAAACGAGAGATTTCTGTGTTTTTGCATTGCCTTTGTCTCAATCCACCTCATCCACTGAAGGTTGGTGGCTGAGGTAAAGCTACAGGAGACATCTCGAAAATCGGTCTTCTCACAAAAACATCTGTAGCGTCCAAACGGTTTGGCCTAGAACATGTATATGACCCCTCTATGGAAACATAAAACCTTCACGAACACGATGGTGTTTCGGTTGCTCTACTGTTCCTCCCCCCACAAGTGTCACGGGACTCGGTAAACGGTAACACGGTAAAAAATATTAGCATTTTTTCCTGCACTTTCTTAGTCCTACATCTCTCAGATCTTCCTTTTAATTTAATGTTGACTATCTGCTTTTCCATGTATGAATGTGTTATTCAATGCATTTCTATGGGCTAATAGCAGTAAGGCCAAATGCAATGTTTCATCAAATTATAACAACACCCCAAAAATTATACCTACAGGGGTCCTAAAATTCTAAATCAAATATCTAAATGATCCTTGGTATAACCATCTTAAAACAATTCCATATGTTAGCTTAGTAGTAATCTCGCATTGTCATACGTCCAAATCAAGTCGCTGTCACGACCTCCAGGGTTGTGGAGTAACAGATTACAAAAAAAACGTAACTGTAATCCATTACGTTACCAGCTAAAATATTGTAATCAGATTACAGATACTTAAAATTTCAGAACCTGGAGGAAAAATGCAATTCTGATTTGTCAGAAGTCTATACACAAAATCGACATGCATCAACTTATTTTGATCATCAACATCTGACCTTTTTAACCTGTCTCTCCTCTCTGGGGAGGTTCCCCTTGCTTGGGAGGCAGCCACAGTGCATCCTTTATTTAAAGGGGTAGATCAAGCTGATCCTAACTGTTATAGGCCTATTTCTATTTTGGCCTCTTTATCAAAAGTGTTGAAAAAACTTTGTAAATAATCAACTGACTGCCTTTCTTGATGTCGGTAGGATTCTCTCTGGCATCTGGCTTCTGCTCAGGTTATGGATGTGTCACTGCAACCTTGAAGGTCCTCAATGATGTCACCATTGCCCTTGATTCTAAGCAATGTTGTGCTGCGATTTTTATTGACTTGGCCAAAGCTTTTGATACGCTAGACCATTCCATTCTTGTGGGCCGGCTAAGGAGTATTGGTGTCTCTGAGGGGTCTTTGGCCTGGTTTGCTAACTACCTCTCTCAAAGAGTGCTGTGTATAATGTGAGCGTACCAAGTAATTAGGCGTCACTCTAAAGCGGGAAGGTGGAATAAACGAGTCAGGAAAAAGGTTTTTCTGATTGAACACGGTTCTCTATTGAGAGTATTTTGTCAACAAAAACATTCAAACATAATCAATGAAAAATCTTCCAAGGAAAAACACACATCTTCTTCTCCAGATGAAACAAGAACACAATAGGATAATCTTTAAACTACAACAAACATAAATCACGGTTTTGTCACCGTCTTAGTGGTTCTTTCAGCACAGCTTCTCTCTCTCGGTGGCCATCTTCCAGAGATAGTTTCCCCCTCTCTCTTCTGGTTCCATTCTCTCTTTTATAGGGGAAGGAGAGTATCTCATTAGTACCGTCAGCTGTGCTTAATTGACTCTGGTTACCTTGTCTCACAGGCTCTGTTGAGCAACTATCCATGAGCCCAGCCTGCCCTCTAGTGGTCCGTCCACATACCTTCCCCCCCAGGACCGAACCGGAGGGTCGGGCGCCAGACGCACCGTCTTGGTCGGTCGGGACAGCGCGTCTGCATTCCCGTTCCTCGATCCGGCCCTGTGGATGACATGGAAAGAGAATGGTTGTAAAGACAAAAACCATCTGGCTATTCTGTTGTTATTGTTTCTCTTACCAGCCATCCACGTGAGGGGCGCATGGTCAGTAACTAATGCAAACCTCCGACCCAGTAGGTAGTACCGGAGATAATCGAGGGCCCACTTGATGGCTAAGGCCTCTTTCTCTACGGTCGCATACCTCTGTTCCCGATCGCTGAGTTTCCTACTAATGAAGAGAATCGGCTTCTCTGCTTCACCTTTACCCTGAGCTAGTACGGCCCCGAGCCCTGTATCCGAGGCGTCGACCTGCACAATGAACTCTTGTGAGAAGTCCGGAGCCTGTAGAACGGGATCAGAACACAGGCCATCTTTTAACAATTGAAAGGCCTCTTCCGTCTCGTCTTTCCACTCTACCTGGTTTGGCAGGTTTTTCCTGATGAGGTTTGTGAGGGGGTTGGCAATGGTTGCATATCCCTTAACGCCTGGTTGCTCCTTCCTTCCTGCGTTGTGTATAGCCCTTCACATGTGTCTTCATCGGTGGTTTCTTGGAATATCTGTCGTAAACGTTGGGTCGCTATTTCTTCCTCTGCTGCAGAGGACGAGGACGCGGCTACGTCTCCTTGTAGGACTACTACCTCGGGCTTGGATTTTCTCTTCTTTCCTGTCCCCCTTCTTCCCGTGCATAACGTCATCTGCCGAAGCTCCTTATATAAGGGACAGTCTCTCCCGATCAATAATGGCACCTTCAGCTGCGGCACTTTCCCGGCCCTGACTGTACACCTTCCTTTTGGAGTGAGAATAGGCAGATTCACAGTGGGGTAATAGTGGGTGTCTCCATGGATACAGGATACGGCTACTTTGTCTGGTAGCAGTGTTGCGGAGGTCACCATCCGCTCCTCTACTAACGTAACCATACTTCCCGAGTCGAGAATAGCTACCACATCTTGTCCTTCGACTTGCACCGGAATCTCTGATGCTGGGGCTATCTCTGCTAACCAACAGTGTTGATCCTGCCCCCTCAAACGGGATGTGTGGGGGTAGGCAGTGATGACTCCGTGACCATGGGCTCATCCTTGCTAGGACATTGTGGGGCATAATGGTTGGGAGACTGACATTTATAACACCGACCCTGCTGTGTGGTGGCTGACTTCTCCCACCTCCGGGAGGGGCTTGGACGTTTCGGTGGCGAGCGCGCCGGGGTGAGTCGTGGTACGGGATTGCAAGACTCCTTCCGTTCCTCCTTGTCACTTTTTAACAACTCCCCTGTAGACCGATATGTTTCCACCGCCTGGGCTATGTCGTCGGCTGACAACGGGTTGGCTTGCCCCACAACCCTTTTTAAGTCACTGGGTAATTCTCTCAATATCTTGTCCACTACGAGAGTCTCTATCACATGTCCTACTCCCTTTCCAGGTTCTAGCCACTGTTTCGTCAGTCGTATTAAGGCGAAGATCTGGGCACGGACGGGTTGATCAGCTGTATAGGTCCATTGATGGAACTTTACAGCCCTATCTCTGGCAGTCAGCTGGTACCGGGACAGGATCTCGGTTTTTAGTCGCCCATAGTCCGCAGCTTCGTGGGAATCCAGGTCAAAATAGGCTTCCTGAGCCACCCCGGTCAAAAGAGGGGCTAATGCGCTCGCCCATTCTGTGGGCGGCCACTCTTCCAAGGTGGCCGTCCTTTCGAAGGTCATGAGGAAGGCCTCAATATCATCCTCCTTGGAGAGACGAGGTAAGATGGCGTGAGCAGCCGCTCTTGGCTTAACTCTAGGTTCTTCTAGTCGGTTCAGCTGTTGTTGCAGGAGTTCTATGGTTGTCCGCTGTGCCGTGATCAATTGTTGTAGTAGGGCGTTATCCATTGTTCTTGAATGGTTCCTCCGGGTCTACTGGAAGAATCTTGATTTACTCACTTATCCTTGTGTCACTCGTCCACCTAATGCCCGCATCCTCCACCAATGTGAGCGTACCAAGTAATTAGGCGTCACTCTAAAGCGGGAAGGTGGAATAAACGAGTCAGGAAAAAGGTTTTTCTGATTGAACACGGTTCTCTATTGAGAGTATTTTGTCAACAAAAACATTCAAACATAATCAATGAAAAATCTTCCAAGGAAAAACACACATCTTCTTCTCCAGATGAAACAAGAACACAATAGGATAATCTTTAAACTACAACAAACATAAATCACGGTTTTGTCACCGTCTTAGTGGTTCTTTCAGCACAGCTTCTCTCTCTCGGTGGCCATCTTCCAGAGATAGTTTCCCCCTCTCTCTTCTGGTTCCATTCTCTCTTTTATAGGGGAAGGAGAGTATCTCATTAGTACCGTCAGCTGTGCTTAATTGACTCTGGTTACCTTGTCTCACAGGCTCTGTTGGGCAACTATCCATGAGCCCAGCCTGCCCTCTAGTGGTCCGTCCACAATAAAGTCAGAACATCTGCTGTCTCAGCCACTGCCCTTCACCAAAGTAGTACCACAAGACTCGATCCAAGGCCCCACACTCTTCTCAATTTACATCAACAACATAGCTCAGGCAGTTGGAAGCTCTCTCATCCATTTATATGCAGATGATACAGTCTTATACTCAGCTGGCCCCTCCACGGATTTGGTGTTAAACTCTCTACAACAAAGCTTTCTTTGTGTCCAACAAGCTTTCTCTGCCCTTAACCTTGTTCTGAACACATTCAAAACAAAGGTATTGTGGTTTGATAAGAAGAATTCCCTTCTTCCAACAGGTGTGATTACTATCTCTGAGGGTTTAGAGCTTGAGGTAGTCACCTCATACAAGTACTTGGGAGTATGGCTAGACTGTACACTGTCCATCTCTCATATCAAAGCTGCAGGCTAAAGTTAAATCTAGACTTGGTTTCCTCTATCGTAATCGCTCGTCTTTCACCCCAGCTGCCAAACTAACCCTGATTCAGATTTATAGAACGGCAAGTAAGGGTGCTCTCGCGGCTAGATGTTCTTTACCATGAGGCTATCAGATTTGCCACCAATGCTCCTTATAGGGCACTGCACTCTATACTCCTCTTTGAACTGGTTGTCTTTGTACACCTGTCGCAAGACCCACTGGTTGATGCTTATTCAGTAAACCCTCTTAGGCCTCACTCCCCAGGGACGCCTGGTTTTCGACGAGGCCTTTTGACTCGAAGGGGATGATACAATTCACATTACTTCAGTAAAACGATAGGTGCTGCTGATAATACTGCCATCGTCGTCGAGGCAGAGGACATCTATGTGTAGCCCATAACTGATGCTGGTATGTCATACATGGGCTATTATAGCAAGACAGTGGCGCTGTTTCGCTTGCTTGGATGCTTTCTCCGGTGAGATAGTTTCAGCCACTTGCGAATTGAAGGAAATTTGTCAGGTGCACAGCTCAGGCGCTGGAATTATTTTGGATAAACATGCGAAGGTAACCTTCTTTTTGAAGTGATTTGTTTAATTAACAATCAGATAAAACATCATGATTGGTTGTGTTCATGGCACATTAAAAGGTCATGTATTTTTATAGTTAATTACCCATGAAAAGAAAATGGTGCATGTGCATAAGAGTGGCCTCTGACTGGCCTCTGCCTTGGGCTCCAAATCACTACGTCAGCACCTGCTTACTCGCTCTCTCTCTCCTTCCTCCCACTCTCTCTTCCTCTCTCACTAATTCACTCTTTCTCTTCCCACCACCTAATTCTCCTCTTCTCTCTCATCCTTCTCAGACACAGTGCAGGTCTGCTGCCCCCGGTGGCCACCTGGTGTTGGTGCATAACAGTCAAGCCAACGCCAACCTGCTTTGCGTGGTGATGAAGAACAACGCCAAAAGCCCTCGCATCTGGCTGGGAGGCTTCGAACTCTTCAAGGTCGGAGAGGAAGAGTGATGGATGGAAGGAGTGATTAAGACAGGGTGGATAGTGGGTGGAAGGAGGCAAAGTCATGTGGGAGGAAAGAGTGACATGGGGAAAGAGAGAAGCTTTGCAGCACAACATTTAACATTGAACATATGATTGTCGTAATATCTACATTTACAGTATTCAGACCACTTGACTTTTTACACATTTTGTTACGTTACAGCCATATTCAAAAGTGGATTAAAAATTGTTTTTCCCCCTCATCAATCTACACACTACCCCATAATGACAAAAACTGTTTTTTAGACATTTTTGCAAAAAATTGAAATATCACTTTTACATAAGTATTCAAACCCTTTACTCAGCACTTTGTTGAAGCACATTTGGCAGTGATTACAGCCTCAAGTCTTCTTGGGTATGATGCTACAAGCTTGGCACATCTGTATTTGGGGAGTTTCTCCCATTCTTCTCTGGCGATCCTCTCAGGCTCTGTCAGGTTGGATGGGGAGCGTCGCTACACAGCTATTTTCAGGTCTCTCCAAAGATGTTCGATCGGGCTCTGGCTGGGCCACTCAAGGACATTCAGAGACTGGTTTTCATCAAGGATCTTTCTGTAGTTTGCTCCGTTCATATTTCCCTCAATCCTGACTAGTCTCCCAGACCCTGCTAATGAAAAACATCCCCACAGCATGATGCTGCCACCACCATGCTTCACCATAAGGATGGTATTGGCCAGGTGATGAGTGGTGCCTGGTTTTCTCCAGACGTGACGCATTGCATTCAGGTCAAAGAGTTCAATCTTGGTTTCATCAGACCAGATAATCTTGTTTCTCATGGTCTGGGAGTCCTTTAGGTGCCTTTTGGCAAACTCCAAGTGGGCTGTCATGTGCCTTTTACTGAGGAGTGGCTTCCGTCTGGTCACTCTACCATAAAGATGCTGCAAAGATGGTTGTCCTTCTGGAAGGTTCTCCTATCTCCACAGAAGAACTCTGGAGCTCTGTCAGAGTGACCATCGAGTTCTTGGTCACCTCCCTGACCAAGGCCCTTCTCCCCCGATTGCTCAGGTTGACCGGGCGGACAGCTCTAGGAAGAGACTTGGTGGTTCCAAACTTCTTCCATTTAAGAATGTTGGAGGCCACTGTGTTCTTGAGGACCTTCAATGTTGCAGACACTTTTTGGTACCCTTCACCAGATCTGTGCCTCGACACAATCCTGTCTCGGAGCTCTATGGACAATTCCTTCGACCTCAAGTGGGAACTTATATAGATAGGTGTGTGCCTTTCCAAATCATGTCCAAACAATTGATTTTACCACAGGTGGACTCCAATCAAGTTGTAAAAGCGTCTCAAGCATGATCAATGTAAGCAGGATGCACCAGAGCTCAAATTTCGAGTCTCTTAGCAAATGGTCTGATTATTTATGTAAATAAGGTATTTCTGTTTTATATTTTAAATACATTTGCAAAAATGTACAATAAACTGTTTTCGCTTTGTCATTATGGGGTAGTGTGTGTAGATTGATGAGGATTTTTATTTATTTAATCAATTTTAAGGCTGTAACATAACAAAACATTGAAAAAGTGAAGGAGTCTGAATACTTTCCAAATGCACCGTACATTTGTTTTTATCACCACGGTCTTTCTATCACTCCCCTCTCTCTTCTTCTATCCACCTTTCTCTCTCTACCTCCTTCTCTCAGTCTGGTAAGTTTGTGTGGACTGACGGCTCCAGCTGGAACTTTGAAGCGTGGACCCCTGGGGAGCCCATCTCCCGCTGGACGAGCCGCGAGGACTGTGTGGAGATGAACTGGAGCAGTAAGAGATGGAGGGGGGAGTGATGGGATGGATGGATGGTTTTTACTTGCAATGGCTGTGATATGTGTTTGTTTTCACCTACTTTAGTTGCACTGGCTAACAGCTAAAATGACAAAAATGTGAATGAAACATTTCTTGGAAGGTGGTGGGAAGAGATGGTATTTTGAACTCACATTTGAACTTCTGTCTGTCTGTCTGTCTGTCTCTCTCTCTCTCTCTCCCTCTCTCTCTCTCTCTCTATTTGTTCTCTATCGCCAAGAAATTGGGAAATGGAACGACCACACGTGTTTCACCAAGAAGAGCTACGTGTGCTCCTTCAAGAACAGAGTTTGAGGATGAATATCTACGCTCACATACTTAGTATGAAGCAGCAATGTATTGGGCATGCTTTCTCCAGTGGTGTGTTGGTATAGACTGTGTGTCTGTCTGTGTAACACCAACCCAGTCCCCTGCTCCTCTCTCTTGGGTTGTGACCGAAATGACACCCTGTTCCCTATAGAGTGCACTACTTTTGACCAGAGCCCCACGGGCCCCCTGGTCAAAGTAGTGCACTATAAAGGATAGGGTGTCATTTTGGACCCATCCTGCTCCTTTCCGCAATGATCCCAACTCACAGATCTCCCACGGTGAAACCAAACCACATAGAGATGTGCCTGCTTTTAGCAAACTGAAAAATGCATTTAAAAAATACATATAAATAAAGAGTGTTAAGCAAGTAAACAACTAGAGTTTTTGTTTGTCTGTTCGTAGCAGGATTTGAGTTTCTGGCAGAATCAAACCAGAAACAAAATTTAAGTCACATACTTTTATTTAAGTAGTGGGTAGACTTTAATACTTTGTAGAGGTAGGAGTTCAAATACAATAGTCCATGCAGAGTTAACGATTACACATACAACCTCCACTATGAAAATATTACAGGTAAATTACAGGTTCATGTGAAATGTAAGGAATATTACAATGCTATATATACATGCATTCTCTATCCGGGGTGAAGTCTCCCCTAGATACAGATCTAGGATCAGCTTCCCTATCCCCAATCCTAACCATAACCTTTAGTGGGGAAAATGTTCAACTGATCCAAGATTAGGGTCTATGGGCAATATCACCCTAAACCTACATTTGCAGCCAAACTTCCCAAATGTCCACCACCCACCCCTTTCCCCCTCAAATACTCCATTCCATTGGCTGTCCGTTAGCCGTATTGCCCAATGGAAAAGGCCCCTGAGTCGTTTGACTGCTTCTCTACTCCAATGAACTCCCTACTCCGATACAGCCCATTGCTGGATAAGGAGTTCTCGACCTGCGTGTGTGACACCTAATGGAGTAATGGTAGATTGGGGGGAGAGAGAAAATTACTTTATTGAATTTTATACACTTGAAGAACATGAGGAGCACATCACAGTCAAGCGACTCCTATTTTCCACTTAAGTCAAATGTTCAGTTAGTCTCTAGTTGATATTAAAGCATGATTTAAGTGGAAGTTAGGATTTTACCCTTAGTTTCAACTATTCCTCTGGGCCGTATGTATCAACTTCTCAGAGTAGGCTTACTGATTTAGAATCTGTTTAGCCTTTTAGATCACAATGAATAAGATCATGGGACAGGGGTAAACTGATCCTAGATCAGCACTCCTACTCTGAGATGCGGCCTCAGGCCTGCAAAGGCTGATATCTATATCACAGTAAGCAGGGTTGGTGTCACGCCTCAAACTTTACCTCCTCAAACTTCTTGGCCTTGTATTGCTCTGCTCCCTTCAGGAAGTTCAAGAGTATGATGTCACAAAGCACAGTGCCCTGCGACCAATCCAAGGCAGAGAAAGAAAACAAGGTTTGTGGAATAGAATAGAATGGGATTGAAGAAATGAGGGGAGAAGAGAAAAGAAAAGAGGAGAATAACTCTTTTCCAGAGAAATAACTTCAGTTGGGGAGACAGAGACATGCATGACACAAAGACATTTTCGAACTAGTCTACAGAGACTGTGTGGATAATATTATTATAAAGTTAAGAGACTGAAGGTGGAACAGATATGTTTTAATTTAAAACTAGCCTAGAGACGATGTGGATAGTTTGTGGATAGAAAGTAGCAACTGAAAAGAAGGGCTCACCACTCCAACTGACGTAAATGCAGCTACCATGTTGATCAGAGTCGGGATCATGTTAAACTTCCCTGCCTGTAACAAACAAGTCAAGTACTTTACAGAAGTAAACACACGCACATACAACCAACCACACCCACACACACCCCACACACACACACACACACACACACACAGACACACACACACACACACACACACACACACACACACACACACACACACACACACACACACACACACACACACACACACACACACACACACACACACACACACACACACACACACACAAGCAGACATACATAAGACCCACCCTCATCTAAATAACACATGCAGTGGGGAGAACAAGTATTTGAAACTCTGCCGATTTTGCAGGTTTTCCGACTTACAAAGCATGTAGAGGTCTGTAATTTTTATCATAGGTACACTTCAACTGTGAGAGACGGAATCTAAAACAAAAATCCAGAAAATCACCTTGTATGATTTTTAAGTAATTAATTAGCATTTTATTGCATGACATAAGTATTTGATACATCAGAAAAGCAGAACTTAATATTTGGTACAGAAACCTTTGTTTGCAATTACAGAGATCATACGTTTCCTGTAGTTCTTGACCAGGTTTGCACACACTGCAGCAGGGATTTTGGCCCACTCCTCCATACAGACCTTCTCCAGACCCTTCAGGTATCGGGGCTGTCGCTGGGCAATAGAGACTTTCAGCTCCCTCCAAAGATGTTCTATTGGGTTCAGGTCTGGAGACTGACTAGGCCACTCCAGGACCTTGAGATGCTTCTTACGGAGCCACTCCTTAGTTGCCCTGGCTGTGTGTTTCGGGTCATTGTCATGCTGGAAGACCCAGCCACGACCCATCTTCAATGCTCTTACTGAGGGAAGGAGGTTGTTGGCCAAGATCTCGCGATACATGGCCCCATCCATCCTCCCCTCAATACGGTGCAGTCCTCCTGTCCCCTTTGCAGAAAAGCATCCTCAAAGAATGATGTTTCCACCTCCATGCTTCACGGTTGGGATGGTGTTCTTGGGGTTGTACTCATCCTTCTTCTTCCTCCAAACACTGCGAGTGGAGTTTAGACCAAAAAGCTATATTTTTGTCTCATCAGACCACAAGACAATCTCCTATTCCTCCTCTGGATCATCCAGATGATCATTGGCAAACTTCAGACGGGCCTGGACATGCGCTGGCTTGAGCAGGGGGACCTTGCGTGTGCTGCAGGATTTTAATACATGACGGTGTAGTGTGTTACTAATGGTTTTCTTTGAGACTGTGGTCCCAGCTCTCTTCAGGTCATTGACCAGGTCCTGCCTTGTAGTTCTGGGCTGATCCCTCACCTTCCTCATGATCATTGATGCCCCACGAGGTGAGATCTTGCATGGAGCCCCAGAACAAAGGTGATTGACCGTCATCTTGAACTTCTTCCATCTTCTAATAATTGCGCCAACAGTTGTTGCCCTCTCACCAAGCTGCTTGCCTATTGTCTTGTAGCCCATCCCAGCCTTGTGCAGGTCTAAACTTTTATCCCTGATGTCCTTACACAGCTTCCTGGTCTTGGCCATTGTGGAGAGGCTGGAGTCTGTTTGATTGAGTGTGTGGACAGGTGTCTTTTATACAGGTAACGAGTTCAAACAGGTGCAGTTAATACAGGTAATGAGTGGAGAACAGGAGGGCTTCTTAAAGAAAAAAGGTCTGTGAGAGCCAGAATTCTTACTGTTTGGTATGTGATCAAATACTTATGTCATGCAATAAAATGCTAATTAATTACCTAAAAATCATACAATGTCATTTTCAGGATTTTTGTTTTAGATTCCGTCTCTCACAGTTGAAGTGTACCTATGATATAAATTACGGACTCTACGTGCTTTGTAAGTAGGAAAACCTGCAAAATCGGCAGTGTATCAAATACTTGTTCTCCCCACTGTACATGTAGAACAGTCATGGACCCACATAGGCAATTAGACTCATGCAAACCACAGACATATATGTTCTCACACAGACACACGTGTGCTCACACACACATACATACACATACAAACACACACTTCCTCCTATCCTCTAATTATCCCCCATCACACAGAAACACACACAAAGCATTAAAAACACTCACATTTCCATTGACCAGCACATCAAACCTGATGGCATAGGCCTTGAGCAGAGTACGGTAATCTGTCCCGTTGTCCATCTTGTAGTACTTAGCATACCTATCAGCACAACATGGACAGAGAGTAAGGACATGAGCAATGCACACGGCTTGTACCAGGGGGACATGCCTCTCAGGGCTCACCATACAGATACACAGTGGTGGAAAAAGTACCCAATTGTCATACTTGAGTAACAGTAAAGATACCTTGATAGAAGATGACTCAAGTAAAAGTGAACGTCACCCAGTAAAATCCTACTTGAGTAAAAGTATAAAAGTATTTGGTTTTAAATATACTCAAGTATCAAAAGTAAAAGTATAAATCATTTCAAATTCCTTATATTAAGCAAACCAGACGGCACCATTTTCTTGTTTTTTGAAATGATGGATACCCGGGGGGACGCTCCAACACTCAGACATAATTTACAAAGGAAGCATGTGTTTAGTGAGTCCACCAGATCAGAGGCAGTAGGGATGACCGGTGATGTTCTTTTGATTGGTGTGTGAAGTAGACCATTTTCCTGTGCTGCTAAGCATTCAAAATGCATCGAGTACTTTTGGTTGTCAGGGAAAATGTATTGAGTAAAAAGTACATCATTTTCTTTAGGAATGTACAGTGTAGTGCGGTAAAAGTAAAAGTAGTCAAAAATAGTAAAGCAAAGTACAGATACCCCTTTAAGTACTACTGAAGTAGTTTTTTTGGGGGTATCAGAAAAATGTATAATAATGAATAAGGAACTATGAAAATAGTTCAAATATACCCTATTCCATCTATGAAAACGTTTGTCACGGAAATAGATTATTTGCAGTTTGACACAGATAAAACGGAGGTCATTTACACTAAATCATTAATAATAGGGATATTTTAGGTGTGTCACCTAATTATTCTTTTTTTTATACAAAAAAAGGTTGACAATCACTGATCTAGCTTAAAGCCATTTACTAACCATTGGCAACCCAATTTGAAGAAGAAGACAATGCTCTGATCCCAACCCATAGGAATCCCCACCCATTTGACTACTTTAAAATGGTGGAAGTCCTCAATGGCAGTGTCCATGCAAAAAACGTGTTATATCAATCTAGAGCTCTTTATGCATCTCTATAGGGCTCACTCTCTAAAGGCCAGAGGTTAGAGGTCAGAGGTCATGGCTACCTGAAGTTGTACCCGGGGGAGACGCTGTTCTTCTCTGACATGGCGTCCAGCCGGGTGAAGGAGTAGGAGGGGTTACACTCATCCTCTGACTGGTCCAGGTCACACATCCAGCCGATCTTTATACCTATTACCCCTCCCTGTAGGAAGGGGTTGACGTACATTTAGAAAATCTCTTTGCTACTTTGTGAGAGTGGGAAAAAGACAGAATATGAATGTAGCCTAAAGGGGAAGGAGTGAATATAGCCGAAGGGGAGGAAAAAGAGAGAAAGAGAGCATAATATGTGAGTATATAAAAGACTAGTATGGATGGAAAGAACTGTGGATAGAAATGACAGGAGGCTGCTAATAATGGTCGGAACGGAGCAACTGAAATGGAATCAAACACCTGGAAACATGTTTGATGTATTTGATACCATTTCACCCATTCTGCTACAGTTATTAACACCAGCCTGTTCTCCCAAATTAAGTAAATATACTAGTATGAATAAACTCAGCAAAAAAATAAACGAGAGAGGGAGGGACCGGGCAGGCACCGTGTTATGCTGTGGAGCACACGGTGTCTCCAGTGCGGGTGCATAGCCCGGTGCGGTACATTCCAGCTCCTCGTTTCTGGCCGGGCTAGAGTGGGCATCGAGCCAGGTAAGGTTGGGCAGGCTCGGTGCTCAAGAGCTCCAGTGCACCTGCACGGTCCGGGCTATCCAGTGCCACCTACACGCACCAGCCCTCCGGTGGCAGCCCCCCGCACCAGGCTTCCTGTGCGTGTCCAGAGCCCAGTACTCCCTGTTTCTCCTCCCCGCACTCGCCCTGAGGTACGTGTCCTCGGCCCAGTACCACCAATGCCGACACCATGCACCAGGCCTACAGTGCGCCTCGTCTGTCCAGAGCTGCTAGAGTCTCTGCCTGTCCAGAGCTGCCAGAGTCTCCCACCTGTCCAGAGCTGCCAGAGTCTCCCGCATGTCCAGATCTGCCAGAGTCTCCCGCCTGTCCAGAGCTGCCAGAGCCGCCAGTCTGCAAGGAGCCGCCAGAGCCGCCAGTCTGCAAGGAGCCGCCAGAGCCGCCAGTCTGCAAGGAGCCGCCAGAGCCGCCAGTCTGCCAGGATCCGCCAGAGCCGCCATTCGCCAGGATCCGCCAGAGCCGCCATTCGGCCAGGATCCGCCAGAGCCGCCATTCGGCCAGAAGCTGCCAGAGCCGTCAACCAGCCTGAGTTATCTCTCAGTCCTGAGCTACCCCTTGGTCCTGAGCTACCCCTCGGTCCTGAGCTACCCCTCGGGCCTGAGCTACCCCTCGGGCCTGAGCTACCCCTCGGGCCTGAGCTACCCCTCGGTCATGAGCTACCCCTCGGTCATGAGCTACCTCTCAGTCATGACCTACCTCTCAGTCATGAGCTACCTCTCAGAGCTGCCCTTCAGTCCGGAGCTGTCCCTCAGTCCGGAGGAGTTTCCTCAGTCATGAGGCACCCCTCAGTCCAGAGGCGCTCCTCAGTCCAGTGAGGCCCTTTGTTAGGGTTCCTAGGCCAAGGTCGGCGGCGAGGGTCGCCACTCAAAGGACGCTAAGGAGGTGGACAAAGACAATGGTGGAGTGGGGTCCACGTCCAGCGCCAGAGCCGCCACCGCGGACAGATGCCCACTCAGACCCTCACCTATAGGTTTAGGTTGTGCGGTCGGAGTCCGCACCTTGGGGGGGGGGTACTGTCACGTCCTGACCATAGTTCTTTTGTGTTTTCCTTGTTTTAGTGTTGGTCAGGACGTGAGCTGGGTGGGCATTCTATGTTGTGTGTCTAGTTTGTCCGTTTCCGTGGTTGGCCTGATATGGTTCTCAATCAGAGGCAGCTGTTAGTCATTGTCTCTGATTGGGAACCATATTTAGGTAGCTTGTTTTGTGTTGGGGTTTGTGGGTGGTTGTTTCCTGTCTTTGTGTTCTCTGCACCAGAAACATAAACAATTAATGAACATGCACCTGTGGAACGGTTGTTAAGACACAAACAGCTTACAGACGACAGGCAATTAAGTTCACAGTTATGAAAACTTAGGACACTAAAAAGGCCTTTCTACTGACTCTGAAAACACCTAAATAAGATGCCCAGGGTCCCTGCTCATCTGCGTGAACGTGCCTTAGGCATGCTGCAAGGAGGCATGAGGACTGCAGATGTGGCCAGGGAAATAAATTGCAATGTCTGTACTGTGAGATGCCTAAGACAGCGCTACAGGGAGACAGGACAGACAGCTGATCGTCCTCGCAGTGGCAGACCATGTGTAACAACACCTGCACAGGATCGGTACATCCGAACTTCACACCTGTGGGACAGGTACAGGATGGCAACAACAACTGCCCAAGTTACACCAGGAATGCACAATCCCTCCATCAGTGCTCAGACTGTCCGCAATAGGCTGAGAGAGGCTGGACTGAGGGCTTGTAGGCCTGTTGTAAGGCAGGTCCTCACCAGACATCACCGGCAACAACATCGACTATGGGCACAAACCCACCGTCGCTGGACCAGACAGGACTGGCAAAAAGTGCTCTTCACTGACGAGTCGCAGTTTTGTCTCACCAGGGGTGATGGTCGGATTCGCGTTTATCGTTGAAGGAATGAGCGTTACACCGAGGCCTGTACTGCACTCTGGTGCGGGATCGATTTGGAGGTGGCGATTCTATCATGGTCTGGGGGCGGTGTGTCACAGCATCATCGGACTGAGCTTGTTGTCATTGCAGGCAATCTCAACGCTGTGCCATCAGCCATACTACTTGTTCTGTGCGTGATTTCCTGCAAGACAGGAATGTCAGTGTTCTGCCATGGCCAGCGAAATGCACATATCTCAATCCCATTGAGCACGTCTGGGACCTGTTGGATCGGAGGGTGAGGGCTAGGGCCATTCCCCCAGAAATGCCCAGGAACTTGCAGGTGCCTTGGTGGAAGAGTGGGGTAACATCTCACAGCAAGAACGGGCAAATCTGGTGCAGTCCATGAGGAGGAGATTACTTTTATTTTTGATTTTGACCCCACCTTTGTTCAGGGACACATTATTCCATTTCTGTTAGTCACATATCTGTGGAACTTGTTCAGTTCATGTCTCAGTTGTTGAATCTTGATATGTTTATACAAATATTTACACATGTTAAGTTTGCTGAAAATAAAGGCAGTTGACAGTGAGATTACGTTTTTTTTCTTTTTTCTGAGCTTTTGTACCTGGGAGTGAAACACTGTACCTTCTGTGCCAGAGTGGTGAAGTTCTGGTGTGCATAGCGGATGACGTCCCCCACCCTGAAGATGGGGCAGTAGGTGTTGTTCTCATGGTCAAAGTTACACGCCTTGATGTACTGAGGGGTGATGGTTGGCAGGAAGTTACCCCTGAGACACACACACACACACACACACACACACACACACACACACACACACACACACACACATACACAAACATGAGAGAGAGGAGACCAGTTAGAGTTAAATTATCGCTATTGTCGTCATCACCAATGTCATCATCATTGTCATCAGCATCTTCATCAACAACATCATTATCATCAACATCATTATCATTATCAAAATCATTATGAACATCATCCTAAAAATCATTATCAACATCATTATTAGCATTAATATCATTATTATCACCATCATTAACATCACCATCACCATCATCATCATCATCATCATCAGCAACATCATTATCTTCATCATCATCAACATTATTACCATTATCATTATCATCGACATCATCAACAACATCATTATCATCATCATCCTCACTTGGTGAAGTTGAAGAGGGGGAAACGAATGCTGTTCTTGATGAAGATGGTGAAGTTCTCCACCTCCATCATAGGATGCCTGAGGGAAGGTCAGAAAGAGAATCATGTTCCTTCATCAACACTCAAACACACTCGCACACACACGGTTACCCACGTCTTGATGTAGTCGATCTCCGCCTGGCACCAGCCTCTGATCTCACAGGTATTAAGGGTGTCGTTGAAACGTACACACCTGCCCGTTGGAAGACCTGAGGAAGAGAGGGAGGGAAGAGAGAGAGGAAGAAGGAGAGAGGATATAAGATACAGAAAAGGGGAGGACGGATAGGGACAATAAATGACAAAGATCAAACCATTATTCTGGGAGAAACGGTTTGGCAAATTCTGTAACATCTTCTGTCTTCTTAAGAACATACAATAAGAAAAGGAAGAGAAAAAGTTGATCAGAAAAAGTGGAGAAACCTCACCATTTCCCCCAGGCTTGTTGAGGAACTTAGTGCAGTTGTTGTCGTGCGTACACTTGTATTTCATCTCACTCTGTGTATCACACATAGTACAGAGTTAGAGTAACACACAGAGGCGGACGGACGGACAGACAGACATACATCGAGACAGACATACATCGAGACAGACAGAGAGAGAGAAACAGACAGAGAGACAGATAGAGCCAGGCAGACAGAAAGAGACAGAGAAAGAGAGATAGAGCATGAGTGTGTGGGGGCGGGGGACCACAGAGGGCCAATGGGAGAGTAAGTGTGAGGGTTCTCACTTCGGGACAGTATCCCTGCACCTGGTTCTCTGTGGTGATGAGTTTGGTGATGATGCAGAACACAGAGGCCCCCTGTCAGACACACACACACACACACACACACACACACACACACACACACACACACACACACACACACACACACACACACACACACACACAATAAAAAAAACTTTATTGACCAGCACATCAGACCTGATGTCATAATCCACACATACCTCAGTATCAATATTTGGTGTCCATTTGAAGTATTAAGTGATGTTCACAGGGCTTTTAACAAGTACATTACCCACAAAGTGCTTACAACAACCCAGATATAAACAAAGATTGAGCAAGCAGGGGAGACAGAGGCTATACAACAACTATACATGGCTCCTTGGGCTGTCTATCAATGCCAATTGCCAACATTAACATAAGGAATCCAAAAATCTCAGACCATAGTTTGTGTGTGTGTGTGTGTTGCCTGTCGGTGTGTGTGTGTGTCCTGGGTGAGTGCGTGCTTGGGTACCTACGTGTGCACATGTCTGTGTGTGCGTGCATGCACGCGTACAGATGCTTGCGTGTGTTCGTGTGTTACCTGAGAGGGGGTGACGTACTCAGCTACGTCCATGACTCGGTTGTTGTACAGTCCAAAGCCTTTGACTTTGGTCATGACCGACGACTCTATAGCCGTGTCTCTGATCTGGTACGCCTTCTCATGCACAAACACCCACCTGAGAGAGGTGCAGGAGAGGAGAGGAAGGAGGAGAGAGAAGAAGAGAGAGAGGGGGGGGTTGGAGAGAGACGGGTTGAGATAACATAATGGGAAAATCATTCAATCCCGTTTTCCCGTCTCTTCCTGTCACGTATAGAGTACTAATGAATGATCTATGAGTCTTTAAAGACAAGCATTTTATTGGGCTGAAAGTGATCCTAATTAACAAACACGAGATTTATAAGATTCAGCTCCATAAGCACAAGACTTTGAAAAGATGTTTGGTTGAAAAGACGTTAAAAAGACATCTGTTTGGTTAAAAAGAGGTTGAACATACATCAAGTCTTTCTTATGAGAAATGTGCACTTGACTGGACCTGTGCGGAGACCTTTTTTCCTGTTTCTCCAATGAAAAGACGTTGAAAAGACGTCTTTCAACCAAGTCCTCTCACTGGGAGGTCCAAAATGTGAGTGATAGAGCGATACTATTTTGTAAGTCGCTCTGGATAAGAGCGTCTGCTAAATGACTTAAATGTAAAATGTAAATACTACTGACCCGATGAAGTAGGTGATGATGAGGAGCTGTACGACGCGGTTGATGATCCCGATGGTCCAGCTCTTCACCACCACCGACTTGGTGGTCTCGTAGGTGAAGAAGTCCGTGATACACGTCCACATCCTGACGTCGAGGCAACCCGGGACACCCAATAAATCCAACTTGTGTCTGTCAGTGACCCAAAGTCACAGCAAACAATCCACAGAATGCCTCTTCAGAGAGTATGTGTGACTTAGCTACACCCCCAAAAAACTAAAGGCAAACCCCAAGATGTGCTGGTTTCCCTACATACTAAAACACAGTTATTTCTTCCAAAAAAAGCAATCTGATCATTGTCTTTGCTTCTTTCAAAAAGGTTCAAGTAACAGACTTGTCACTGGTGAAATAGTGAAATGGTAAACATCCTTACTCTCTCCCTCTCCATCTCTCTCTCCAGCTCCCTCTCCATCTCTCCAGCTCTCTCTCCATCTCTCTCTCCAGCTCTTTCTTTACCCCCCTCTCTCCATATCTCTGTGCTTATTGTCTCTCCTCCACTTATCAGATTGACTCTCTCGGCAATGTCTCTCAACCCCTCTATCTTTCTTTCTCCTCTTCTGCTTCCCCTAATACACACACCCACACATACACACACTATTTGACATCCATTACACCCGAAATCACATCAGATGAATGACATTTCACTTAAATCTAACGGAAGTTATCTATATCTAAGTATGAACATCTGCATTGAGCTGGTCACTTACACAGAGATCCTTTGAAATTACTACATTCTATAAGTCATTTTATGGCAATTTATGACAAATGACCAGGGGGAATATTGGATCCTGATTGGCCAAGAAGGAGGAAGTAGACAGACCCCGCCCCTGTCACTCAACCTCTCCAATCCACAAAGCAGGGACACTTAGATTTTTTATTATTATTGACTAAATCCACTAACTCAATCTGTGATAACCCTTTACTGGAGGGAGGGAGGGAGGGAGGGAGGGAAGGAAGGAGAGAGATGGAGGGAGAGTGGAACAATGAGGGAGGAAGTCATTGAGGGAGGGGTGGGGTAATAGGTTTGACAGAGAGTTAGTACACACACACACATACACTTAAACACATACACACACTGAAACACACAGTAAAAGATGGAGAAAAATACTTGAGAGGTAAGGAGGAGGAGATTAATTTCCTGAGTGATGCCAGTCAGTCTGTCAGCATCCTCAGTAAAAGTACAAAGTAAAATACAATCCCATTACAATCAATGACAGACCCAACGCACGCACCCGCAAGCGCAAGCGCACATGCACAACCTAACATTTAAAGAGCAGTAACCTTGATTGTTAATTTCCTCATCTGTTGTCTTTGACCCTTGACCTGAGGTCTAGAAGTCCATGACCAAAGCTACTGCATGTATGTTATATAGATCAATTTTTATATAAATTGATTTTACCCGATGTTTCAACTGTGTCTGCATCCAAAATGGCACCCTATTCCCTATATAAGGCCCTACTTTTGACCAGGGTCCATTGGTCAAAACTAGTGCACTAGGAAGGGAATAGGGTGCCATTTGGGATGCAGGCCTGGTCGAAAGATGAATATATAACCTAACGTACGGCCCCACCACTTTTCAGACTTATTTTCATTATCTCTAGCATCATACCAGTGTCTACATATCTGAAAACGTTTTGTAAAAAAAAAGAAGTAAAGTTAAAAAGTTTTACATCATCAAAGGTTGAACTATTTAGTGATTTTCAAACACTATGACATTCGTGGTGATGTGGGGAGTAAGAAAATACCCTCTCTCTGGCTAGAAACTCGTTGCAGGTTTTTGGAAATCACCGTTTTTCTTCATTTTAATCCTATCCTGTGATGTCACCCAGAGAAGCATTTTCTAGAACCTTTCATCTTATCTTTTTTAACCACGCTCTGTTTTCACGTATGGTGACACTGGTTTGGTGCTGGAGATAATGAATAAGGTTGAAAAGTTGCTGTCACACCCTGATCTGTTTCACCTGTCCTTGCGATTGTCTCCACCCCCTCCAGGTGTCGCTTGTTTTCCCCAATGTATTTATCCCTGTGTTTTCCCGTCTCTCTGTGTCAGTTTGTCTTGTATGTTCAAGTCAACGAGTGTTTTTCCCTGTGCTCTTGCCTTTTCTATTCTCTTTTTGCTAGTCCTCCTGGTTTTGACCCTTGCCTGTTTCTGGACTCTGTACCCGCCTGCCTGACCATTCTGCCTGCCTTGACCTCGAGCCTGCCTGCCACTCTGTACCCGCCTGCCTGACCATTCTGCTTGCCTTGACCTCGAGCCCGCCTGCCTGACCATTCTGCTTGCCTTGACCTCGAGCCTGCCTGCCACTCTGTACCCGCCTGCCTGACCGTTCTGCCTGCCTTGACCTCGAGCCTGCCTGCCACTCTGTACCTCCTGGACTCTGAACTGGTGTTGACCTTTTGCCTGTCCACGACCATTCTCTTGCCTACCCCTTTTTGGATCAATGAACATCTAAGACTCTGCCTTCTGTGTCTACATCTGGGTCCCGCCTTGTGCCCTGATAGTTGCCCTTTAATAATGAATAATAATTGATTGGATTTATATGGCCTTTTTCCATAGACTGAAGACAGTAGACTAGAGATTAAGGCAGTATCTCTGGATTTTAGATATGTAAACACATTTGTATACATTATAATATATTTGAATTGTGTAGCGCTTTTCATTCTGGACTTGTCACAAAGGTCTACGGAAGGGAAAAAATATATTTATATTCAATAAAACAACATAAATTTAGAATTAAGGCAGGTAAAATAGCAATAGTGGGCTAGGTGCTAAATATCGTCAGCGTGGAAGTTGTTATAATCTCTGAGGATTTGGCTGAGAGGGAGCCTGTCAATTAATAACAGGATAAGCCCCAGCACTGACACCTGTGGGACGCCACATGTGACTGCAGACTCCTCTGAATCTGAGTTTCTCCCATTCTTCTCTGCAGATCCTCTCAAGATCTGTCAGGTTGGATGGGGAGCATCACTGCACAGCTGTTTTCAGGTCTTTCCAGAGATATTCAATCGGGTTCAAGTCCGGACTCTGGTTGGACCATTCAATGATATTCAGAGACTTGTCCCGAAGCCACTCCTGCATTGTCTTAGCTGTGTGCTTAGGGTCGTTGTCCTGTTGGAAGGTGAACCTTCACCTCAGTCTCCGGTCCTGAGCACTCTGGAGCAGGTTTTCATAAAGGTTTTCATTCGTCTTTCCCTCGATCCTGACTAGTCTCCCAGTCCCTGCCGCTGAAAAACATCCCCACAGCATGATACTGCCACCAACATGCTTCACCACACCATGCAATGTTTCCTCTAGACGTGATGATTGGCTAACCTACAAAGAGTTCAATCTTGATTTCATCAGACCAGAGAATCTTGTTTCTAATGGTCTGAGTGTCCTTTACGTGCCTTTTGGCAAACTCCAAGCAGGCTGTCATGTGCCTTTTACTGAGGAGTGGCTTCCGTTTGGCCAGTACCACAAAGGCCTGATTGGTTGAGTGCTGCAGAGATGGTTGTCCTTCTGGAAGGTTCTCCCATCTCCACAGAGGAACTCTTGGGTTCTTGGTCACCGCCCTGACCAAGGCCCTTCTTCCCAGATTGCTTAGTTTTGCCCAGGTGTCCAGCTCTAGGAAGAATCTTGGTTGTTCCAACGTCTTCCATTTAAAAATGGTGGAAGCCACTGTGTTCTTGGGGACCTTCAATGCTGCAGACATTTACGGGTACCCAGCTCCACCATCACCCTTGCAAACATCCAAGCACACTTGACGTAACTTCCGGTCACAACTTGTAGACTTGTTGTTTACGTGCTGCTGTGCGGTTTGTTGCTAAACTTACTTTTCTACTTTACAGTTTTTACTTTTTAATGACCATTTTATATTTGAAATCTCGCTCAACTTTTTTCATTCAACTTTTTCACCCTGGACGCTTTATCTGGACGTGGTTTGTCAGGAGCTGCACCAGCCGAAGCTAAGTATTAACATTAACATATGGGAGAACGATCGCCCTTTGTCGAGGATAGGTGTGCTGCTAGCCCAGCTTCAGACGCAATCATTAAGGAAAGGGTAATTTAAGTCTAGGAAAGTATGAAACAGTGACTGTGCCACAAATAACTACAGATAGTAGTATAAATCCCCAACACAGTCCGGACAATTTTCTCATGGCTTCTGGAAGGAAATGCTGTAGGAATGCTCAACCGGTGTAGCTCATTCAGCCAACAGAAACTTTCACAACCGGTACTCCCCATTGAGCAACAGATCGGAGACCTTCTCTGGTCTCTCCTCCTCCCGTTACAGGGTCTGAGACACCGAAGCCTCCCACCATTAGCTCTGAAAAATGTAAAACGCTAGTCATTAGTGACTCCATTACCCGCAGTATTAGACTTAAGTCAAATCATCCAGCGATCATACACTGTTTACCAGGGGGCAGGGCTACCGATGTTAAGGCTAATCTGAAGATGGTGCTGGCAAAGGCTAAAACTGGCGAGTGTAGAGAGTATTGGCACAGATAGATGACAACATCTTTGGTATAGGGATATTGTTATCCACGTCGGCACCAATGATGTTAGGATGAAACAGTCAGAGCGCAACATAGCTTCAGCGTGTAAATCAGATTGAAAGATTTGTCGGCATTGAGTAATTGTCTCTGGCCCCCTCCCAGTTAGGGGGAGTGATGAGCTTTACAGCAGAGTCTCACAACTCAATCGCTGGTTGAAAACTGCCCCTCCCAAAAGATAGAATTTGTAGATAATTGGCTCTCTTTCTGGGACTCACCCACAAACAGGACCAAGCCTGGCCTGCTGAGCAGTGACGGACTCCATCCTAGCTGGAGGGGTCATATCATCTTATCTACCAACATAGACAGGGCTCTAACTCCCCTAGCTCCACAATGAGATACGGTGCAGGCCAGACAGCAGGCTGTTAGCCAGCCTGCCAGCTTAGTGGAGTCTGCCACTAGCACAATCAGTGTAGTCAACTCAGCTATCCCCATTGAGACCGTGTCTGTGCCTCAATCCAGGTTAGCAAAACTAAACATGGCAGTGTTCGCTTTAGCAATCTCACTGCAAATTTTCTACTTTTAAACTCAGACAAAAGAGATGATACTTCTGGGTTCCAAGAAACAAAGAGATATTCTGTTGAATCTGGAAATTCATCTTGATTGTTGTACAGTCGCCTCAAATAAAACTGTGAAGGACCACTGCGTTACTCTGGACCCTGATCTCTCTTTTGACGAACATATCAACACTGTTTCAAGGACAGCTTTTTTCCATCTACGTAACATTGCAAAATCTGAAACTTTCTGTCCAAAAATGATGTAGAAAAATGTATCCATGCTTTTGTCACTTCTATGTTATACTACTGCAATGCTCTACTTTCCGGCTACCCGGATAAAGCACTAAATAAACTTCAGTTAGTACTAAACACGGCTGCTAGAATCTTGACTAGAATCCCAAAATGTTATCATATTACCCCAGTGCTAGCCTCTCTACACTGGCTTCCTGTTAAGGCTAGGGCTGATTTCAAGGTTTTACTGCTAACCTACAAAGCATTACATGGGCTTGCTCCTACCTATTTTTCCGATTTGGTCCTGCCGTACATACCTACACGTACGCTACGGTCACAAGACGCAGGCCTTTTTACTGTCCCTCGAATTTGTAGGCAAACAGCTGGAGGCAGGGCTTTCTCGTATAGAGCTCCATTTTTATGGAATGGTCTGCCTATCCATGTGAGAGACGTAGACTCGTCTCTTCAGTAGGTCCTATGATTGAGTGTAGTCTGGTCCAAGAGTGTGAAGGAAATGGGAATGGAAAGGCACTGGAGCAACGAACCGCCCTTGCTGTCTCTGCCTGGCCAGTTCCCCTCTCTCCACTGGGATTCTCTGCCTCTAACCCTATTACAGGGGCTGAGTCATTGATGTGATCTTCGCCCCCCCCGGGTTTGTGCCAGGTGAGAGATCTTCGTGGGCTATACTCAGCTTTGTATCAGGATAGTAAGTTGGTGGTTGAAGACATCCCTCTAGTGGTGTGTGGGCTGTGCTTTGGCAAAGTGAGTGGGGTTATATACTGTCTGTTTGGCCCTGTCCGTGGGTATCGTCAGACTGGGCCACAGTGTCTCCCTACCCCTCCTGTCTCAGCCTCCAGTATTCATGCTGCAATAATTTATGTGTCGGGGGGCTAGGGTCAGTCTGTTATATCTGGAGTATTTCTCCTGTCTTATCCGGTGTCCTGTGTGAATTTAAGTATGCTCTCTCTAACTCTCTCTCTTTCTTCTTTCTTAGGACCATGCTTCAGGACTACCTTGCTGTCCCGAGTCCACCTGGTCGTGCTGCTGCTCCAGTTTCAACTGTTCTGCCTGCGGCTATGGAACCCTGACCTGTTCACCGGACGTGCTACCTTGTCCCAGACCTGCTTTTTTCAACTCTCTAGAGACAGCAACAGCGGTAGAGATGCTATGAAAAGCCAACTGGCATTTACTCTTGAGGTGCTGACTTGTTGCACCCTCTACAACCACTGTGATTGTTATTATTTGACCCTGCTGGTCATCTATGGACATTTGAACATCTTGATCATGTTCTGTTCCTATCCTTCCTGTTTGGCCCTGTCCGGGGGTATCATCGGATGGGGCCACAGTGTCTCCTGACCCCTCCTGTCTCAGCCTCCAGTATTTATGCCTCAGTAGTTTGTGTCGGGGGGCTAGTGTCAGTTTGTTATATCTGGAGTACTTCTCCTGTCTTATCCGGTGTCCTGTGTGAATTTAAGTATGCTCTCCCTAATTCTCTCTTTCTTTCTCTCTCTTGGAGGACCTGAGCCCTAGGACCATGCCTCAGGACTACCTGGCATGATGACTCCTTGCTGTCCCCAGTCCACCTGGCTGTGCTGCTGCTCCAGTTTCAACTGTTCTGCCTGTGATTTATTATTATTTGACCATGCTGGTCATTTATGAACATTTGAACATCTTGGCCATGTTCTGTTATAATCTCCACCCGGCACAGCCAGAAGAGGACTGGCCACCCCTTATAGCCTGGTTCCTCTCTAGGTTTCTTCCTAGGTTTTGGCCTTTCTAGGGAGTTTTTTCTAGCACCCGTGCTTATACACCTGCATTGTTTTCTGTTTGGGGTTTTAGGCTGGATTTCTGTACAGCACTTTGAGATATAAGCTGATGTACGAAGGGCTATATAAATACGTTTGATTTGATTTTGATTCTGTTATAATCTCCACCCGGCACAGCCAGAAACACATTTGATTGATTGGTACCCTTCCCCAGATCTGTGCCTCGACACAATCCTGTCTCGGAGCTCTGCATTCGACCTCATGGCTTGGTTTTTGGTCTGACATGCACTGTCAACCGTGGGACCTTATATAGACAGGTTTGTGCCTTTCCAAATCATGTACAATCAATTGAATTTACCACAGGTGGACTTCAATCAAGTTGGATTTTTAAACAAAAAGTGGAAAAAGTCAAGGGGTCTGAATACTTTCCGAATGCACTGTATTTCTTTGTTTTTAAAGTTATATATCTTGAAAACTTGATTGCTGACATGTCAAACATTTTGGCATTTTTCAACAACGGACTTATGAAACAAATGCCAAAATATTGTTTTGGGGTGTTTTTTTCTTTATATTTCCTCAGGTTGAGGTGGCCTAGTCATTAAGAGCGTTTGGCCAGTAACTGAAAAGTCACTGGTTCAAATCTGAGCTGATAAGGTTAGCAATCTGTTGATGTGCCTTTGAGCAAAGCACTCGTAGCTCCAGTAAGTCGCTTTGGATAAGAGAATCTGCTAAACAAAGGAATTGAATGGGCCTTTTTGGGCATTAAAGCGGTCAGAGATAGTGTCCGGGGGGGCAACAGTGTCCTAGTCCAAATGACAAGCACTGTACGACGGATTGTACGTTTTTTAAGGCATGACCCTGTTAAGTATACAGTACACCATAACGCTCTGGGCTAACAGAGACAGATGCTAAGTCCCAAATTACACGCTATAGGCCCTGGTCAAAAGTAGTGCACTATATAAGGAATAGGGTGCCATTTGGGATGCGCCCAGAGAGTTATATTTCTCATAATGATGATTGTGGCGCCGTTAGAAAATACAGATACTAGGAAGTTCTTTCCAACTTGTTATTAGATTTCCTTAGAAATTGGAGAAGGAGAGAGAGAAAGAGAAAGACAGCTGGGGAGAGACTGAGAGAAAGAGATGGAGAGAGAAAGGGAAGTGACTTAATAGATGATAAATAAAAACTCATCCACACCTTCAATTAGATTACCTAGTAAGTGGTCTGAGAGGAAGGAGAGAGCTAGAGGGGCTGGAGAGGACAGACAGAAGACGAAGGAGAAGGGGAGGGAGAACAGACAATGATAAGGGGAGAGAGAAACAACCAAAAAGAACAAAGGACATGATGGAAAGGGCGGCAGATAGCCTAGCGGTTAGAACGTTGGACCAGTAACTGAAAGGTTGGTTTGAATACCTGAGCTGACAAGGTGAAAAATCTGTCGATGCGCAAGGCACAACACTAATTTTCTCCAGGGGCGCTGTACTACGGCTGACCCTGTAAAACAACACATTTCACTGCACCTATCCGGTGTATGTGACAATAAAAAAATATATCTACTGTTTAAAGTTATATCAATCCAGGGCTAGTATGTAGAGAGAAGAGGGTAAGTGTTGTGGTAGATAAACAATGTAGCTGTCATATACAGAAGATGTTGTGGTTGGAGAGAAGGGGTGTGCAGAGAAACTGAGAGAGGGAGAACAAAAGGGAGTGTGTGAGAGAGAAAGAACGAGGAAATAGATGTTGTGGTTGGCTGAGAAGGAGAGGGGAGAGAGAATTGATATCCGTTAGAGCGCTTGTCATCAGTATCAGACTACGCACAGACACTTAAAAGACAGGCCTCCTCCATCCATCCCTCTCTCCGTTCCTCCCCGTCATTCGCACTGCTCATAGTTGACCACACCATGGTATATTGAAACCACTGCCCTCCTCCTTCCTCTAACTCAGTCCAACACCACACATCCTTCTAAACCACGTGGAATAACCATAGAATGTTTATTGTGCTTCGCTAATAGCAAATGGTTGTTTATGTGTGTGTGTGTGAACATGTGTAACATTATATGAAAGACAGCATTTACGCCAGTCAGCACCAAAACACTCAAGACATGGAAAAGAGCATTTACTTATAATATTTAATTTAGTAATATTCTGGAAAACTACATTTAACAGCAGGCAAGGGTTTTTACCTGAATTGTTCACAGCCTAAACCAACAGACAGTGTCATGCATGTGTAGCTGGGAAATGTGGTCATGACACTGGTCAGGTTATGGGATTTTTGCACTGGGCTAAAATCATTAAATACAGTATTTCGCTTCCTGAGATGAGGGGGATCGTTTTACAATTCCTGGACAGAATATTTTTGAATACATCGGTATGAATTATCTTCATACTTGATTCCTGTGCTTTAAAATAGAATAGAACAAGCGTATGAGAGAGAGGAACGGAGGGCGGTAGAGAGTTCACAACCCCTCTCCACACTTTGCCCTCTTTTCCCTCTCCATGTTCTTCCCACTCTTTCTCTCTCTCCTCTCAGGCGCGCCTCAGTCTGATCCTGAGTCAGAACTGGGTGGGGTCGAGGCCACCTCCTCTAGTTCATCTGAACCCTGAGAGAGAGATGGGGGGAGAGAGAGAGAGAGAGGGTAAAAGAAGAGGTGTGAACATGATTAAACAAAACAATTGTCTGAAATGCCATACTTGTAGCAAAATGTTTTATATGTGAAGTACATTGTGTGTGTGTGCATATGTGTCCTCACCTTGCGTTTGCGTTTGCCCTTGCCTCTGTCTGACTCTGAGGAGCTCTCTTCGCTGGAGATAAACTCCCTGCTCTTAAAGCTGTCGTTTCCTGTTGTCCTCTCCCTCTCTCGCTCCCTCCCTCCACCAGACGTCCCCTTCTTCTTCTTCTCATCACTCTTCCCTCCCTTCTTTTTCCTCTCCCTGAACACATGAGAAAGAAGAAGTGATAGATTAAAGACATGATAAATAAGCAAACATTCAGACAAAAATACTTCAAATATGATGCACCTTTTGCTGTTATGTTTAGCAAAACTCTTTCATGATAATCTACGATACTGTAAGGACCGACGCTGGAGACGAGAAGCAAGTACAGGGAGTGAACATTGAATGAAACATGGACAGGAAAAGAAAATGGACAGCGTCTGGACAGGGGAAAACAAAACGGCAATAATGCTGACACGGGGAACAAACTGAGGAGCAGACAGATATAAAGGGGCAATCAACAAAGTAAAGGAGTCCTGTTGAGTCCAATGAGCGCTGTTGCGAGTAATGATGGTGACAGGTGTACGTAATGACGGGAGCCCTCGAGCGCCAGAGAGGGGAAGCGGGAGCAGGCGTGACAGAAACCTAGTCCTGGATTAAAAGCATGTTCAATGGAGAATCTCAATTAGAAATGATTTCTAGTCTAGCAGTATGCTTAATCTGTGTCTGGGAAACCACCCCACGTTATATATACTGCAAATGATGTACAAGTAGTGCATCAATTGTATCTACACTCTTCGAAAAAAAGGTTCTGGATAGAACCAAAAAGGGTTCTAGTACTTGCTTCATATTCATAGGTTGCACCTCCGTCACTCGGTGGTGCCATAGTGGTGCCCTAATGTGGTGATAAGCCCAGTCATTCTGGACAGAGGCTAACTACTGTTAGGTTTAAATTACATTACAGTGCCTGGAAATACAATGACATTGCTAAAGTAGTCACATATTTAGTAGGAAACAACTTTGCCAGCATTATCATGTTGTCAAATTGACTTTAGACAGATTGCAATGTTGTCATTAGCTAGCAAAGTTTGTCAAAAATAGCTAGCAATGCTAACATTAGCGAGCTAAAATCCGGTGGCCTCTCCTCAATCTTAGCCAGCTAGCTAGCTGCATCTAAAGTCAATCTGGAGACATCGAAATGATAACAAAAGGTTTTCCTACTAAATATTTGTCTCTATATAAAGGTTCTATATAAAACCCTTTGTAGAGTTGTTTGATCAGAACCCAAGGGCTTCTTCTCACTGAATCAAAATTGGTTCCATATAGAACCCTCGGGTTTCCTACAGGATTCTATATGGAACCAACTTCGGTTCTCTTTTGAATCTTAATCAATCAATCAAATGGATTTATAAAGCCTTTTTTTTACATCAGCCAATGTTACAAAGTGCTATACAGAAACCCAGCTTAAAACCCCAAACAGCAAGAAATGCAAATGTATTTGTATTTATTATGGATCCCCATTAGCTGCTGCCTGGGGTCCAGCAAAATTAAGGAAGTTTATACAATTTTAAAAACATTACAATACATTCACAGATTTCACAACACACAGTGTGCTCTCAGGCCCTTACTCCACCACTACCACATATCTACAGTACTAAATACATGTGTATGTATAGTGTGTATGTTATCATGTGTGTGTGTGTATGCATGTGTCTGTGCCAATGTTTGTGTTGCTTCACAGTCCCCGCTGTTCCATAAGGTGTTTTTTTAATCTGTTTTTTAGATAAAATGTTACTGCTTGCGTCAGTTACTTGATGTGGAATAGAGTTCCATGTAGTTATGGCTCTATGTAGTACTGTGTGCCTCCGATAGTCTGTTCTGGACTTGGGGACTGTGAAGAGACCTCTTGTGGCATGTCTTGTGGGGTATGCATGGGTGTCCGAGCTTTGTGCCAGTAGTTTAGACAGACAGCTCTGTGAATTCAACATGTCAATACCTCTCATAAATAAAAGTAGTGATGAAGTCAATCTCTCCTCCACTTTCAGCCAGGAGAGATTGACATGCATTTTATTAATTTTAGCTCTCCGTGTACATTCAAGGGCCAGCCGTGAAGCCCTGTTCTGAGCCAATTGCAATTTTCCTTAGTCCTTTTTTGTGGCACTTGACCACACGACTGAACTGTAGTCAAGGTGCGACAAAACTAGGGCCTGTAGGACCTTCCTTGTTGATAGTGTTGTTAAGAAGGCAAAATGTTGCTTTATTATAGACAGACTTCTCCCCATCTTAGGTACTACTACACTACTGCATCAATATCTTTTGACCATGACAGTTTACAATCTAGGGTTACTCCAAGCAGTTTAGTCATCTCAACTTGCTCAATTTCCACATGATTTATTACAAGATTTAGTTGAGGTTTAGGGTTTAGTGAGTGTTTTGTTCCAAATACAATGCTTTTAGTTTTAGAAATATTTAGGCTAACTTAATCCTTGCCACCCCCTCTGAAACTAACTGCAGCTCTTTGTTGAGTGTTGCAGTCATTTCAGTCGCTGTAATAGCTGACGTATAGCGTTGAGCCATCCGCATACATAGACACTCTGGCTTTACTCAAAGTCAGTGGCATGTCGTTAGTAAAAAAGGGGAAAAAAGCAAGGGGCCTAAACAGCTACCCTGGGGAATTCCTGATTCTAAATGGATTATATTTGAGAAGCTTCCATTAAAGAACATCATCTATGTTCTGTTAGACAAGTAACTCTTTATCCACATTATAGCAGGGGGTGTTAAGACTTAACACATACGTTTTTCCAGCAGCAGACTAGAATCGATAATGTCAAAAGCTGCACTGAAGTCTAACGAGACAGACCCACAATCATTTTATCATCAATTTCTCTCAGCCAATCATCAGTCATTTGTGTAAGTTTTATGCTTGTTGAGTGTCCTTCCCTATAAGCATTCTGAATTTATGTTATCAATTTGTTTACTGTCAAATAGCATTGTATCTGGTCAAACACAATTTTTTTCCAGAAGTTTACTAAGGGTTGGTAACAGGCTGATTGGTCGGCTATTTGAGCCAGTAAAGGGGGCTTTACTATTATTGGGTAGCGGAATTACTTTAGCTTCCCTCCAGGCCTGAGGGCACATGCTCTCTAGTAGGCTTAAATTGAAGATATGGCAAATAGGAGTGGCAATTATCCTCAGTAATTTTCCATCCAGATTGTCAGACCCTGGTGGCTTATCATTGTTGATAGACAACAATCATTTTTTCACCTCTTCCATACTGACTGCAAGGAATTCAAAAGTACAATTCTTGTCTTTCATAATTTGGTCCAATATACTTGGATGGGTAGTGTCTGCCTTTGTTGCTGGCATGTCATCCCTAAATTTGCTTATCTTGCCAATGAAAAAGTCATTAACCTGTCTGGGAACGGGGTTCCGCTAGCAGAACCCCTCGCCAACAGCCAGTGAAATTGCAGGGCGCCAAATTCAAACAACAGAAATCTCATAAATCAAATTTCTCAAACATACAAGTATTAGGCACCATTTTAAAGATACAATTCTCGTTAATCCAGCCAGTGTCTGATTTCAAAAAGGCTTTACAGCGAAAGCTCCACAAACGATTATGTTAGGTCACCACCAAGTCACTGTCACGTTCGTCATACGAATGAGACCAAGGTGCAGCGTGGTATGAGTACATTCTTCTTTATTTAAAGATTGAAACACTGAACAAACTAACAAAATAACAAAACGAACCATGAAGCTATATGAATAGTGCAGACAGGCAACTAAACATAGAACAAGATCCCACAAACACCAAAGGGAAATGGCTACCTAAATATGATCCCCAATCAGAGACAACGATAACCAGCTGCCTCTGATTGGGAACCATATCAGGCCACCATAAACATACAAATACCTAGACCTATACAAAACCCTAGACATACAAAAACCCTAGACAATACAAAACCCCTAGACAATACAAAAACTAGCATATCCACCCTAGTCACACCCTGACCTAACCAAAATATAAAGAAAACAGAGAAAGAAAACAAAAATAAAGACAACAGATTTTTTAAAAACTTTACGAAAAAGCATACCATGCAATAATCTGAGTACGGTGCTCAGAGCCCAAACCAGCCAAAGAAATATCCGCCATGTTGTGTAGTCAACATTAGTCAGAAATAGCATTATAAATATTCTCTTACCTTTGATGATCTTCATCAGAATGCACTGCCAGGAATCCCAGTTCCACAATAAATGTTTGATTTGTTTGATAAAGTTCATCATTTATGTCCAAACACCTCCTTTTGTTAGCGCGTTTAGTATACAAATCGAAACTCACGAGGCACGGGCAAGTCCAGCAGAAAGGTCGGACAAAAAGTCCAAAAAGTTCTGTTACAGTCCGTAGAAAGATGTCAAACATAGTATAGAATCAATCTTTAGGATGTTTTTATCATAAATCTTCAAAAATGTTCCAACCGGACAATTCCTTTGTCTGTAGAAAAGCAATGGAACTTAGGTCGCTCTCACATGACTGCGCGTCACGAGCCCGTGGCTCTCTGCCAGACCTCTGACTCATTCCCCTCTCATTCAGTCCCCCTTCACAGTAGAAGTCTGAAACAACGTTCTAAAGACTGTTAACATCTAGTGGAAGGCGTAGGAAGTGTAAGATTACCAAAATATCCCACTGTATCTTCAATAGGGGCTGAGTTGAAAAACGACCAACCTCAGATTTCCCACTTCCTGGTTGGATTTTTTCTCAGGTTTTTGCCTGCCATATGAGTTCTGTTATACACAGACATCATTCAAACAGTTTTAGAAACTTCAGAGTGTTTTCTATCCAATACGACTAATAATATGCATATATTAGCATCTGGGACTGAGTAGCAGGCAGTTTACTCTGGTCATGCTTTTCATCCAAAAGTGAAAATGCTGCCCCCTATCCCAATGAAGTCTTAAAGGAGTTTGCAATATCAGTGGGCTTTGTAATGAATGAGCCATCAGTTAGCTTTTTTCCCCAAAATGTCATATAAGGTGCCCCAAAGCTTTTTACTATAATTCTTTCTATAATTTTTCTTTGTTTCATAGTGTAGTTTATTTTTTCGTTAGTTTAGTCACATGATTTCTTAATTTGCAGTACGTTTGCCAATCAGTTGGGCTGCCAGACTTAATTGCCATACCTTTTGTCTCATCCCTCTCAACCATACAATTTTTCAATTCCTCATCAATCTAAGGGGATTTAACAGTTTTTACAGTCATTTTCTTAATGGGTGCATGCTTATTAGTAACTGGAATAAGTATTTTCATAAATGTGTCAAGTGCAGCGTCTGGTTGCTCCTCAATACACACCACAGACCAGTAAATATTCTTTACATCATCAACATATGAATCACTACAAAATGTCTTGTATGACCTCTTATACACTATATTAGGCCCAGCCATTGGAACTTTGGTTTTCCTAGATATGGCTATTATATTGTGATCACTACATACTATGGATTTGGATACTGCTTTAAAGCAAATATCTGCAGCATTAGTAAAGATGTGATCAATACATGTTGATGATTTAACTCCTGTGCTGTTTGTAACTACCCTGGCAGGTTGACTGACAACCGGATCCAGGTTGCAGGCACTGGTTACAGTGTGATGTTTTTTCCTTAGTGGGCAGCTTGATGATAGCCAGTCAATATTTAAATCACCCAGAAAATATACTTCTCTGTTGATATCATGTACATTATCAAGCATTTCACACATATTATCCAGATACTGACTGTTAGCACTTGGTGGTCTATAGCAGCTTCCCACAAGAATGGGCTTTAGGTGAGCCTGTAGCCATATTACCTCAACAGTATTTAACATTAGATCGTCTCTAAGCTTTACATGAATGTGGTGCTGAATATAGACTGCAACACCGCCTCCGTTGGCATTTGTCTTTTCGGTAGATGTTATAACCATGTATTGCTACCACTGTATCATCAAAGGTATTATCTAAGTGAGTTCCATCTGTTACAAGCAAGTTATTGACTTCATGGACCTTGTTTCTTTGGCTACATATTTTAATATGGGCTATTTTTAGCACTTTTATGGGTTGCTTGATTGTTTTTAATGCTTTACTGGGAAGCTTATCAGAGGTAGACTTACTCATGTTATTTACATTGGAGCTGATAGTGCAGGGTGAGCGGCATAAAGTGGTCTTCCTACTATTGCACACCGCCTCAGTGCTAACAGTGTAACTCTGGTTTATAGGCTCATGATTACGGCTTACAATAGCTGTAGGATAAACAGATGTATTCGGTGCAATTAGGGGTACATCAATTAAATGACATACATTGTGTTCTTTACAATGCCCCTAAAATCATGTACATTTGATGCAGCATTATGACGACTCATTGTCACAATGTTAGGGATTAACCGAGCTGGTGTCACGACCGTCAGAAGAAGTGGACCAAAGCGCAAGGTGGTGAGCGTACATTTTCTTTATTTTAATGAATTTACATTTACATTTAAGTCATTTAGCAGACGCTCTTATCCAGAGCGACTTACAAATTGGTGCGTTCACCTTAAGACATCCAGTGGAACAGCCACTTTACAATAGTGCATCTAAATCTTTTAAGGGGGTGAGAAGGATTACTTTATCCTATCCTAGGTATTCCTGAAAGAGGTGGGGTTTCAGGTGTCTCCGGAAGGTGGTGATTGACTCCGCTGTCCTGGCGTCGTGAGGGAGTTTGTTCCACCATTGGGGGGCCAGAGCAGCGAACAGTTTTGACTGGGCTGAGCGGGAACTGTACTTCCTCAGTGGTAGGGAGGCGAGCAGGCCAGAGGTGGATGAACGCAGTGCCCTTGTTTGGGTGTAGGGCCTGATCAGAGCCTGGAGGTACTGAGGTGCCGTTCACCTCACAGCTCCGTAGGCAAGCACCATGGAATTCAATACTTTGTAGAGACACCTTTTGCAGCTATTACAGCTGCAAGTCTCTTGGGGTATGTCTCTATAAGCTTGGCACATCTAGCCACTGGGATTTTTGCCCGTTCCTCAAGGCAAAACTACTCCAGCTCCTTCAAGTTAGATGGGTTCTTCTTTAAGTCATGCCACAGATTCTCAATTGGATTGAGGTATGAGATTTGACTAGGCCATTCCAAGACATTTAAATGTTTTCCCTTAAACCACTCGAGTGTTGCTTTCGCTGTATGCTTAGGGTCATTGTCCTGCTGGAAGGTGAACCTCCGTCCCAGTCTCAAAGCTCGGGAAGACTGAAACAGGTTTCCCTGAAGAATTTCCATGTATTTAACACCATCCATCATTCTCTCAATTCTGACCAGTTTCCCTGCCGATGGAAAAACACTGTGGGGATGGTGCTCTCGGGGTAATGAGGAAGTGTTGGGTTTGCGCCAGACATAGCGTTTTCCTTGATGGCCAAAAAGCTCCATTTTAGTCTCATCTGACCAGAATACCTTCTTCAATATGTTTGGGGAGTCTCCCACATGCCTTTTGGCAAACACCACATGTGTTTGCTTATTTCTTTCTGGCCACTATTCCGTAAAGCCCAGCTCTGTGGAGTGTACTGCTTAAAGTGGTCCTATGGACAGATACTCCAATCTCCGCTGTGGAGCTTTGCAGCTCCTTCGGGGTTATCTTTGGTCTCTTTGTTGCCTCTCTGATTAATGCCCTCCTTACCTGGTCTGTGAATTTTGGTTGGTGGCCCTCTCTTGGCAGGTTTGTTGTCGTGCCATATTCTCACCATTTTTTAATAATGGATTTAATGGTGCTCCGTGGGTAGTTCAAAGTTTATTTTTAAATTTTTAGAACCCAACCCTGATCTGTACCTGTTTGGAAAGCTCATTGGTCTTCATGGTGTCGCTTGCTTGGTGGAGCCCCTTACTTAGTGGTGTTGCAGGCTCTGGGGCCTTTCAGAACAGGTGTATATATACTGAGATCATGTGACATATCATGTGACACACAGGTTGACTTTATTTAACTAATTATGTGACTTCTGAAGGTAATTGGTTGCACCAGATCTTATTTAGGGGCTTCATAGCAAAGGGGTGAATACATAATACATTTTTTATTTTTGGAAACAAATTATATTTTTAATTTCACTTCAAACAATTTGGACTATTTGGTGTATGTCCATGACATGAAATCCAAATAAAAATCAATTTAAATTACAGGTTGTAAAGCAACAAAATACAAAGGAGGATGAATACTTTTACAAGGAAGTATTGACATTAAAGTTAAATAACAATCAAATGATAATTTGAAATAAAATATTCATTTTCAAATAATGAATGTCGCCAACAAAACAAAGAAACGACCGTGAAGCTTACAAGGGCAATAGTGCCTCTAACAAAGATAACTTCCCACAATAGCAAAAGGGAAAAAGGCTGCCTAAGTATGATTCCCATTCAGAGACAACGATAGACAGCTGTCCCTGATTGAGAACCATACCCGGCTAAAACATAGAAACACAAAACATAGAAATCAGAACATAGAATGCCCACCCAAATCACACCCTGACCAAACCAAATAGAGACATAAAAAGGCTCTCTAAGGTCAGGGCGTGACAGCTGGTCTTGGATCATTGTTTCAACGCAGCCTTGAAATGCGTGGACAGAGTTCAGGAGCCAAGATGATATGGATGGACTCCGTCATTCCTGTGGAGTATCTTCTGTTTCAGGTGTAAAAGTTATCAATAAAAGTGACTCCAGCAGAGCTACAGTAGTCTTTTAGCCAGATGTGTAATGCCAGCAGTCTTCTGAATCTTTCACACCCGCGGCCCAACGATGGTACTGGACCTGAAATTATTTTAATGCTAAAATCAGTTCTTTAAAATCCATTTTCAAATGTTCCAAGCTAGCCCTCCTGATGTCGTTTGACCCCACATGGACTACGACAGTGTCAGCTCCCGGCATCTGTGGTAGAACAGTTGGAAGCAGCCTTGTTATGTTCTGTACTCGTGCTCCTGGGTTGCACAGGGTTTTTGCCTTGGGAACCGAGATGTTTCCCACCATAGAGCTGCCTATGATGACAGCTGGTGATGTTGAATGGGCCGGTCTCTCAGGCAGCCTCACGGTCTGGTGAGGCTGGGAGCTCCGAGGATCTGAACACAAGGTAGAAGCCACCGGAGAGGGAGACAGAACAGAGGACGAAGACGCAGCTACCTCCAGATAGGTTCTTGATTGGGAACCCACCCAGGACGAAGGCGCTGGAACCTCTGGATCCAGGGCGGCAAATCTGTTTTTGGTCTGTGTCAGTTCCGGGCTCAACATCTCATGGAGACCACCATTGCCAGAGGACACCTTCTTCGACGTCCAAGGCGAGTGACGTAACTCCATGGCTGGTTGGTTGGGTCGAGAACAGTTCCGTTCTCTGGGAAAGGGGGAGATCCCTTCGGGGATGTAACCCTGCCAAGCACCGGCCAGTCGGCTGTGGAGAGCCGCGACATGGCGGCGAAACTACCACCAGACCAGAGCGGCTTCCGGCTACTGGGGTGGAAGAAAAATAAAAAGTTGGTGGACGTGGGTTCCCCAGTAGCTTATGTAGGTTTGCTACTTGCTTGCCAAGAGTAGCTGCTTCGCTCCTGTTGTCCTCCGCAAGCAGTTGCTACATTGAAAGTCAGCGCGGTCCACATTGTCCCGGAACAAAGCAAAGTAAACACAGTTCCTGCATTAGATAGCCGCCTCCATTTGAGCCCGCCGAGCCAGCTAGGCTAGCTGGTCTCTCCTTCTATACGGAATCTGGCAGGATCCCGGGATAGATAGCGGCACTCACAGCAATTTAGCACAACAGAGCCGCAGGATTCAAAATAAAATAAAGGTATATAAAAACACTGTCAGCTTTTAAACCGAGGTCTATAGTTCAGGTTTTGGTGTAGATGTAGATGTAGAAGCCATGTACAGTGCATTCGGAAAGTATTCAGACCCCTTCACTTTTTCCACATTTTGTTACATTATAGCCATATTCTAAAATGGATTAAATTGTTTTCCCCCTCATCAATCTACACACAATACCCCATAATGACATAGCAAAAACAGGTTTTTAGAAAATGTTGCAAATGTATAAAAAAATGTAAAACTAAAATATTACATTTACATAAGTATTCAGTACTTTGTTAAAGCACCTTTGGCAGTGATTACAGCCTCAAGTCTTCTTGGGTATGACGCTACAAGCTTGGCACACCTGTATTTGGGGAGTTTCTCCCATTCTTCTCTGCAGATCCTCTCAAGCTCTGTCAGGTTGGATGTGGAGTGTCGTTGCACAGCTATTTTCAGGTCTCTCCAGAGATGTTTGATCGGGTACAAGGACATTCAGAGACTTGTCCTGAAGCCACTCTTGAGTTGTCTTGACTGTGTGTTTAAGGTCGTTGTCCTGTTGGAAGGTGAACCTTCTCCTCAGTCTGAGGTTCTGAGTACTGGAGCAGGTTTTCATCTCTGTACTTTGCTCCGTTCAGCTTTCCCTCGATCCTGACTAGTCTCCCAGTCCCTGCCACTGAAAAACATCCCCACAGCATGATGCTGCCACCACCATGCTTCACCGTAGGGATGGTGCCAGTTTCCTCCATACATGACACTTGGTATTCAGGTGAAAGAGTTCAATCTTGGTTTCGTCAGACCAGAGAATCTTGTTTCTCATGGTCTGAGGGTCATTTCGGTGCCTTTTGGCAAACTCCAAGCTGGCTGACTTTTTTTTAAAGCTTACAACGCAACAGAATGTGGAAAAGGTGAAGGGGGTCTGAATACTTTCCGAATGCACTATATGAAGCAAGCATAGAACCCTTTTTGGTTCTATCCAGAACCTTTTTTTGTAAGAGTGTAGTATGTACAGTCGGAAGTTTACATACACTTAGGTTGGAGTCATTAAAACTCGTTTTTCAACCACTCCACAAATTTCTTGTTAACAAACGATAGTTTTGGCAAGTCAGTTAGGACATCTACTTTGTGCATGACACAATTAATTATTCCAACAATTGTTTAAAGACAGATTATTTCACTTATAATTCACTGTATCACAATTCCAGTAGGTCAGAAGTTTACATACACTAAGTTGACTGTGCCTTTAAACAGCTTGGAAAATTCCAGAAAATGATGTCATGGCTTTAGAAGCTTCTGATAGGCTAGTTGACATCATTTGAGTCAATTGGAGGTGTACCTGTGGATGTATTTCAAGGCCTACCTTTAAACTCAGTGCCTCTTTGCTTGACATCATTGGAAAATATAAAGAAATCAGCCCAAAAAAAATGGTTGACCTCCACAAGTCTGGTTCATCTTTGGGAACAATTTCCAAACGCCTGAAGGTACCACGTTCATCTGTACAAACAATAGTTTGCAAGTATAAACACCATGGGACCACGCAGCCGTCATGTCGCTCAGGAAGGAGACGCGCTCTGTCTCCTAGAGATGAACGTACTTTGGTGCGAAAAGTGAAAATCAATCCCAGAACAACAACAAAGGGCCTTGTGAAGATGCTGGAAGAAACATGTACAAAAGTATCTATATCCACAGTAAAACGAGAACTATATCGACGTAACCTGAAAGGCCGCTCAGCAAGGAAGAAGCCACTGCTCCAAAACCAGACTATGGTTTGCAACTACACATAAAGCACGGGGGTGGCAGCATCATGTTGTGGGCGTGCTTTGCTGCAGGAGGGACTGGTGCACTTCACAAAATAGATGGCCTCATGAGGGAGGAAAATTATATGGAGATATTGAAGCAACATCTCAAGAAATCAGTCAGGAAGTTTAAGCTTGGTCTCAAATGGGTCTTCCAAATGGACAATGACCCCAAGCATACTTCCAAAGTTGTGGAAAAAGGACAACAAAGTCAAGATATTGGAGTGGCCATCACAAAGCCCTGACCTGAATCCTATAGAAAATTTGTGGGCAGAACTGAAAAAGCATGTGCGAGCAAGGAGGCCTACAAGCCTGACTCAGTTACACCAGCTCTGTCAGGAGGAATGGGCCAAAATTCACCCAACTTATTGTGGGAAGGTTGTGGAAGGCTACCCTAAACATTTGACCCAAGTTAAACAATTTAAAGGCAGTGCTACCAAATACTAATTGAGTGTATGTAAACTTCTGACCCACTGGGAATGTGATGAAAGAAATAAAAGCTGAAATAAATAATTCTCTCTACTATTATTCTGACATTTCACATTCTTAAAATAAAGTGGTGATCCTAACTGACCTAAAACAGGAAATTCTTACTAGATTAAATGTCAGGAATTGTGAAAAACTGTCAAAAACTGTATTTGGCTAAGGTGATTGTAAACTTCGGACTTCAACTGTAGGTGTTTAACAGGGACATGATACTGTACTTTTTGGAGGGGGCAGAGGATCCTCCTCCACTCTCTCTGTACTCCCTCATCGCTACCTCATAGTCCTTCTTCGCCTCCTCCGCTTTCCCATCCCACTCCTGACAGACAGAGAGAGAAAAGGGTAGAGGGAGAGAGAAAGGGAGAGACAAAGAGAGAGAGAGAGAAGGAGATGGGAATGGGGCGGAGAAAAAGAAAGACAGAGATAGTCAATAAGTCAACAAGATGTATATTACAATGAACTACATTTTCACACACTAATGAAAGGGAGAGCAAAAGAAAGACAAGAGGGAAGGATGAGAGGAGGACAATTGCAATACTGGTATCTCTCTCTCTCCCTCCCTCTCCCCCTCCCTCTCTCATACCACTTTTTGCTCCTTCCCCAGTTCCCTCCACATCTCCCCGGCCCTCTTGGAGATCTCTGTGATGGATATCCCAGGGTGCTCTGCTTTGATGCTCTCGCGGCTCGCGTTCAGCCACAGGAAATAGGCGCTCATCGGCCTCTTGGGGGCGCCACTGTCCTTCGGCTTCTTCTGGGGAGAGAGAGTAAAGGAGGGAGAAGGGAGAAAAGGGGGAGGGAGAGAGGAAGGGAAGAGGGAGAAAAACAGAGGTGAAGGTAGAGAAAGAGAGGAAAGAGGAAAAATAAGGAGAGAGGTTGAGCGATAGAAAGGAAGGGAGGGTTAATTTCAGATGAGGTACTTAGTTTTACCTCTCCTCCCTCTCTCTCCTCCCTCCTTTACCTTGCGTGGTTTCCTCTCCTTCACCACTTTGGCCTTCTTGGCTGGTCTCTTCTTCTTTTCTCTGTCACTGTCTCCCCCCTCTGCACTGCTGTCACTGGCTGATGCCTTACTGTCATACCTGAGAGAGAAGGAAAGAGAAAGAGAGAGCGAGACGGGGAGGGGGGAGAGAAAGAGAAAGTGTGAGAGTGAAATAAAGGAGGCAAGTGAGAGAGAGGGAGGCAGGATGAGAAGAGAGAAGGGAATGTGATTGACTGATAAAAAGTGGTAAAGATAAGGGAGTGATGGATTGAAAACGAATACGTACTCTTCCGCTATGTCATCTTCCTCCTCTCCAGGGTTAAAAGACTCATCTGGAAGACAAGAGAAAAAACTGTGATTGGCCCTGCCTCATGTCACTCACCGCTCTCACCCTCTGAACTAACTGACTGACAATCGGTTGAATTATTTGAGTTCCATTTCGTTACGTTTTTTTCTGTGACCCCAATGTGCAGTTACTCTAGAGATAAATCAGGTCAAGCCCGAACTGTGTGATGTAGTAAGGAGTTGTAGTCTCCAACAGGCCAATATTATACACTGTTTAGTGCAGTAAACATGGTAATTAACTACAATGACCA